>NW_027650814.1:0-41959 GCF_965287045.1 Carcharhinus amblyrhynchos
GTCACTATTTTTAGGCACACGGTTTTGGCAGTGCACTTGGGTGAACCACAACATTATTTATTCCTGTCTGGTGCAAAAATAAAATGGGAAACTGTGGCTTACAAGAGAATTAGGGATGACTTGTTCCAAGGGAGAGGCATACAAATGGGCCAGTGAAGACATCAGACCTGAGGCTGGAGAGCAGTTTAGAATTCAGCAAAGGATTGGTTTGATGTGGTCTTTCTGGATTTTCAGAAGGCCTTTGACAAGGTACCTCACAAGAGGTTATTGCAGAAGGTCAGGGGACATGGAGTTGGGGGTAGGGTGTTAGCGTGGATAGAGGATTGGTTGTCAAATAGGAGGCAGAGAGTGGGGGTCAATGGGTGCTATTCGGATTGGCGGATGGTGACTAGTGGAGTGCCCCAGGGGTCAGTGCTGGGGCCTCAGCTATTTACCATTTATATAGATGATCTGGAGGAGGGAACCGAGTGCAGGGTGTCGAAATTTGCTGATGACACCAAGATTGGGGGAACGGCAAATTGTGCGGAGGGTGTGGAGAGTCTGCAGAAGGATCTAGATAGGCTGGGCGAATGGGCCAGGAAATGGCAAATGGAATTTAATGTTGGCAAGTGTGAGGTGGTCCACTTTGGTAGGAAGAATGGTAGGAAGGACTATTACTTACGTGGCGAAAAACTGCAGCAGGCGACGGTGCAGAGGGACCTCGGGGTCCTTGTGCATGAGTCGCAAAAACCCAGCTTGCAGGTGCAGCAGGTGGTCAGGAAGGCGAATGGGATGCTGGCCTTCATAGCGAGGGGGATTGAATATAAAAGTAGGGAGGTCTTGCTGCAGCTGTATAGGGCATTGGTGAGGCCGCAGCTGGAGTACTGTGTGCAGTTTTGGGCGCCGCACCTGCGCAAGGATATTTTGGCCCTGGAGGGAGTGCAGAGGAGGTTTACTAGGCTGATGCCGGAGTTGAGGGGATTGAGCTATGAGGAGAGGCTGAATAAACTAGGCTTGTACTCATTAGAGTTTAGAAGAATGAGGGGGAGATCTCATTGAGACGTATATGATGATGAATGGGATGGATAGGATAGAGGTGGAGAGACTCTTCCCGCTCAAAAAAGACAGTAGGACTAGGGGGCACAGCCTCAAGATAAAGGGAGAGGGCGGTTTAGAACGGAGTTGAGGAGGAACTTCTTCACTCAAAGGGTGGTGAATCTCTGGAATTCTCTGCCCGTTGAAGTGGTGGAGGCTGCCTCGCTAAATATTTTTAAGACGCGGGTTGATGGGTTTTTGATAAGAGAGGGGATTGAGGGTTATGGGGAGAGGGCGGGAAAGTGGAACTGAGCCACGACAGATCAGCCATGATCTTATTGAATGGCGGGGCAGGCTCGAAGGGCTAGATGGCCTACTCCTGCTCCTATTTCTTATGTTCTCATGTTCTTATGTTCTTATGTTCTTAAGAAGGGAAATAGAGAACGAGGGGAAACAGGGGAATTTATAATGGGGAACAAGGAAATGGAATATATACTTTGGTTCTGTCTCCACAAAGGAGGACACAAATAAGATACCAGTAATGTTGGGGAACCCAGGGTTTAGTGAGAGGGAGGAACTGAAGGATGTCAGTAATTAGTAGAGAAATGGTGCTGGGGAAACTGATGGGATTGAAGGTGGATAAATCTCCAGGGCCTGAAAAATCCTTAAGTACTTCCAGAGTACCTAAGGAGGTGGCCGAAGAAATAGTGAATGTGTTGGTGGTCATCTTCTGAGATTCTACAGACTCTGGAACAGTTCCTACAGATCGGGGGGGTAAAGGATGTAACCCCACTATTTAAAAAAAGAGGTAGAGAACAAACAGGGAATTATAGACCGATGACAGTAGTGGGGAACATGCTAGAATCCATTATGAAAGATTTAATCTTAAAATGCTTGGAAAAGAGTGGCAGGATCAAACAAAGTCAGCATGGATTTACAAAAGTAGTGGGGAAAATTCTGGAATCTATGATCAAATATTTTATAGCAGAGCACTTGGAAAACAATGGCAGACTGGGACAGAGTCAGCATGGATTTATGAAAATTTCTTATGCTTGAGAAATCTACTGGAATTCTTTGAGTAGGGTTGATGAGGGGGAACCAGTGGCGATAGTTTATTTGGACTTTCTGAAGGCTTTTGACAAAGTCCCACATAAGCGATTAGTGTAAAATTAAAGCCAATAGGATTGGGGGAAGTGTATTGAGATGATAGAAAACTGGTTGGCAAAGAGGAATAAAGAGTAAGAATTAATGGGTGCTTTTCAAATTGGCAGGCAATAACTAGTGGGGTGCCACAGGAATCGGTACTGGGACTCCAGCTATTCACAATATATATTAGTGATTTGGACGAGGAAACAAAATGTAACATTTCAAAGTTTGCAGATGATACCAATTTGTATGGGAAGGTGAACTGTGAAGAAGATGCAGAGATCCTTCAGAATGATCTGGACAGGTTGGGTGAGTGAGCAAATCAATGGCAGATGCAGTATAAATTGGATAAATGCAAGGTTATTCACTTTGGAATGAAAAACAAGAAGGTAGATTACTACCTGATTGGCTATAAATTGGGAGAGAGGAGTGTGCATCAGGACCTGGGTGTTCTTGTGTACCAGTCACTGAAGGTAAGCATACAGGTGCACCAGGCGGTATGGAAGGCAAGTGGTATGTTGGCCTACATTGCGAGAGGTTTCAAGTACAGGAGCAGAGATACATTGTTGCAATTATACAGGGCCTTAGTGAGGCCACACCTAGAGTATGTGTGTGCAGTTTTAGTCTCCTTTTCTGAGGAAGGATGTTATTGCCCTCCGTTGAGGCCCTCTCTCAGGTAGGGTGAAGGTAAGGGGGGGTGTGCGCTTTGGGCATTGCCAGTCTGTCAGTGCCAGCCTGGTACCAGGGCATGTAACCTATTGGGGTGGAGCCAGTGGGGGTGTGGCCTATTGGGGTGGAGCCAGTGGGGGTGTGGCCTATTGGGGTGGAGCCAGTGGGGTGTGGCCTATTGGGTGGAGCCAGTGGGGGGTGTGGCCTATTGGGGTGGAGCCAGTGGGGGTGTGGCCTAATGGGGGTGGAGCCAGTGGGGGTGTGCCTATTGGGGGTGGAGCTATTGGGGGTGGAGCCAGTGGGGGTGTGGCCTGAAGAGGTGGGGCCTTAAGAGAAAGCCCGATTGGGAAGGGAGGAGGGCCCAGCTGCCACTTTGCCTGTGATTGGAGAGGGGGAGGGAGGCTGGTAAGGGGCGGGGCACTCCCACTCTGCCTGTGATCGGTGAGGGGGGGGGCGCTCCCACTCTGCCTGTGATCGGTGAGGGGAGGGGGGTGTCGCTCCCACTCTGCCTGTGATCGGTGAGGGGAGGGGGTGTCGCTCCACTCTGCCTGTGATCGGTGTGGGGAGGGGGGGGGCGCTCCCACTCTGCCTGTGATCGGTGAGGGGGGGGGCGCTCCCACTCTGCCTGTGATCGGGTGAGGGGAGGGGGGGGCGCTCCCACTCTGCCTGTGATCGGTGAGGGGAGGGGGGTGTCGCTCCCACTCTGCCTGTGATCGGTGAGGGGGAGGGGGGTGTCGCTCCCACTCTGCCTGTGATCGGTGAGGGGAGGGGGGTGTCGCTCCCACTCTGCTGTGATCGGTGTGGGGGGGGGGGGGCGCTCCCACTCTGCCTGTGATCGGTGAGGGGAGGGGGGGGGGCGCTCCCACTCTGCCTGTGATCGGTGAGGGGGGGGGCGCTCCCACTCTGCCTGTGATCGGTGAGGGGAGGGGGTGTCGCTCCCACTCTGCCTGTGATCGGTGTGGGGAGGGGGGGGGGCGCTCCCACTCTGCCTGTGATCGGTGAGGGGAGGGGGGTGTCGCTCCCACTCTGCCTGTGATCGGTTGTGGGGAGGGGGGGGGGGCGCTCCCACTCTGCCTGTGATCGGTGAGGGGAGGGGGTGTCGCTCCCACTCTGCCTGTGATCGGTGAGGGGGGGGGGCGCTCCCACTCTGCCTGTGATCGGTGAGGGGAGGGGGGTGTCGCTCCCACTCTGCCTGTGATCGGTGTGGGAGGGGGGGGGGCGCTCCCACTCTGCCTGTGATCGGTGAGGGGAGGGGGTGTCGCTCCCACTCTGCCTGTGATCGGTGAGGGGGGGGGGCGCTCCCACTCTGCCTGTGATCGGTGAGGGGGGGGGGCGCTCCCACTCTGCCTGTGATCGGTGAGGGGGGGGGGGCGCTCCCACTCTGCCTGTGATCGGTGAGGGGAGGGGGGGGGCGCTCCCACTCTGCCTGTGATCGGTGAGGGGAGGGGGGGGGCGCTCCCACTCTGCCTGTGATCGGTGAGGGGAGGGGGGTGTCGCTCCCACTCTGCCTGTGATCGGTGTGGGGAGGGGTGTCGCTCCCACTCTGCCTGTGATCGGTGAGGGGGGGGGGCGCTCCCACTCTGCCTGTGATCGGTGAGGGGAGGGGGGGGCGCTCCCACTCTGCCTGTGATCGGTGAGGGGAGGGGGGGGCGCTCCCACTCTGCCTGTGATCGGTGAGGGGAGGGGGGGGGCGCTCCCACTCTGCCTGTGATCGGTGAGGTGAGGGGGGTGTCGCTCCCACTCTGCCTGTGATCGGTGTGGGGAGGGGGGGGGGCGCTCCCACTCTGCCTGTGATCGGTGAGGGGGGGTGTCGCTCCCACTCTGCCTGTGATCGGTGAGGGGAGGGGGGTGTCGCTCCCACTCTGCCTGTGATCGGTGTGGGGAGGGGGGTGTCGCTCCCACTCTGCCTGTGATCGGTGAGGGGGGGGTGTCGCTCCCACTCTGCCTGTGATCGGTGAGGGGAGGGGGGGGGCGCTCCCACTCTGCCTGTGATCGGTGAGGGGAGGGGGGGCGCTCCCACTCTGCCTGTGATCGGTGAGGGGAGGGGGGGGCGCTCCCACTCTGCCTGTGATCGGTGAGGGGAGGGGGTGTCGCTCCCACTCTGCCTGTGATCGGTGAGGGGAGGGGGGGGGCGCTCCCACTCTGCCTGTGATCGGTGAGGGGGGGGGGGCGCTCCCACTCTGCCTGTGATCGGTGAGGGGAGGGGGTGTCGCTCCCACTCTGCCTGTGATTGGTGAGGGGAGGGGGTGTCGCTCCCACTCTGCCTGTGATTGGTGAGGGGAGGGGGTGTCGCTCCCACTCTGCCTGTGATCGGTGAGGGGGGGGGGGGCGCTCCCACTCTGCCTGTGATCGGTGAGGGGAGGGGGGGGGCGCTCCCACTCTGCCTGTGATCGGTGAGGGGAGGGGGGGGGCACTCCCACTCTGCCTGTGATCGGTGAGGGGGGGGGGGGCACTCCCACTCTGCCTGTGATCGGTGTGGGGAGGGGGTGTCGCTCCCACTCTGCCTGTTATCGGTGTGGGGAGGGGGTGTCGCTCCCACTCTGCCTGTGATCGGTGAGGGGGGGGGGGGGGGCGCTCCCACTCTGCCTGTGATCGGTGAGGGGAGGGGGGGGGCGCTCCCACTCTGCCTGTGATCGGTGAGGGGAGGGGGGGGGCGCTCCCACTCTGCCTGTGATCGGTGAGGGGAGGGGGTGTCGCTCCCACTCTGCCTGTGATCGGTGAGGGGAGGGGGGTGTCGCTCCCACTCTGCCTGTGATCGGTGAGGGGAGGGGGGGGGGCGCTCCCACTCTGCCTGTGATCGGTGAGGGGAGGGGGGGGGGCACTCCCACTCTGCCTGTGATCGGTGAGGGGAGGGGGTGTCGCTCCCACTCTGCCTGTGATCGGTGTGGGGAGGGGGGGTGGTGGGGGCAGGGGGGTACACTGCCATTCTGCCTGTGGTCCGTTTGGGGGGGCGGGGGGTGTGGAGAAGGACACAATCAGTCTGGGCAGCAGGGAGGTGGCGGGGTCTACATTTCCAAGTGCAGTAGATTTGCGGTCAGCCGTGGGCCCCCACAATTGCAGTGGGGAGTGAGGGGGGGGGGAGTTTGGCTGCACAGCAGAGGCCTGACAGCTCACTCTGCTGTTCCTATTGCCCATGTGCAGCATCAGCGGTCTGCACAGGCGCAACAGCTCCCCCTGCTGCTGGATGGTGAATTATGCCCCACCCACTGCCTGCAGCGGCTACAAACAGTCCAGCCCATTTTTCAGACCCCCAAATGCACAAGATTGGGTGTAAAAGCTCCTCCAAATAAGGGATCTGCAACGCTCCCATTTTCACACCAGCTGGACATTTAGAATCATTCTTGTAAAATTCCAGTGCAGAAGGAGACCATTTGGCTTCTTGAACCAGCACAGCCAACAATCCCACCCAGGCCCTTTGGTAGTAACTCCACATATTTACCCTGCAGATCCCCCGACAATAAGGGTCAATTTGGCATAAACAATTACTGATTGCAGTGTGTTTTCAAGAGGGAGATGTAGTCTTGGGGCAAACAGGAGCCACGTATATTGGCATCACAGCTACAAATCTCCACTCCCTCCATCACCAACGCTCATTAGCAGCAGTGTGTACTATCTACAAGATGCACTGCAGCAATTCACCAAAGATCCTTAAGACAGCACCTTCCAAACCCATGACCACTTCCAACTGGAAGGGTAAAGGCAGCAGATACATGGGAACATCATTACCTGCAAGTTCCCCTCTAAGCCATTCACCATCCTGACTTGGAAATATCGCCATTCCTTCGCAGTTGCTGGGTCAAAATCCTGGAATTCCCTCCCTTCTGGCATTGTGGATCAACCCACAGCACATGGACTGCAGCGATTCAAGAAGGCAGCTCACCACCACCTTCTCAAGGGCAACTAGGGATGGGCAACAAATGCTGGCCAGCCGACGACACCCATATCCCACGAATGAATGAACAAAATATATTGGGGGGATGTGGGAACAGATGACTGAGTTGGATGATCAGCCATGATCATAATGAATGGCAGAACAGGCTTGAAGGGCCAAATGGCCTCCTCCTGCTCCTATTGTCTATATTTCTACGTAAAATCATAGAATCATAGAACCCTACAATGCAGAAAGAGGCCCTTCAGCCCATCGAGTCTGCACTGAAGATCGAGGGTGACTTGATGTGGCTTTAAACAATAAAAGGTTTTATTACCAAAAGAAGAATAATGTATATAAAACAAAGTGAATGTTGATTATGATGTGACTGCTCTGTCCAACTCCCTGGCTTTGACGGTGAGTCCTCCTCAATATGTGGGCCACCCCCCCCCTGCCCTGGCTCTGCTTCCTGCACTGGGTCCTCACTGGTCACATGGCCCTGAGGAACTGCACCCTTTAACGGGCCATACAAATATCCCTACAATCTGAAATACTCTGAATGAGAAAGAAAGAGCTATCCAGATAAACAACTGGCTCCTCTGGAAATAGGGTGTCAGGAAAAACCACTGGAAAGCTCATCAGAGATTTAATTTGTCCGGAGATTTCTGGGCTCTGGCTCAGTTTGTGAGCAGGCAGGTCTGAATGTAACTGGACAGGTTAAAAGAGCAGACTGATTAATCCAGGATTGAGTGTCTCTCCGGCAACTCCGGGTTCCTCAGTCACCACAACTATCGGCTGCTCTGTCCCACGTTTCCCCCCCCCACCACGTCCACAATCTGGGCAATTGGGTGGGATTTTCCAGTCGTGGTCATCCCGGAACCAGAAATTCCTGCCCGAGGTCAACAGACCTTTCCATGATCCACCCCCCTGCCCGCTCCGATTCCCGTGGAGGACCGAATGGGAAAATTTACCCCTTCATGTCTGGAATCTCTGACAAAGCTAAACTGTAAAGCCTGAAGGCCACAGAGTGTTTGTAAGATAACCATCTGTGGCTGCTTTATTTGCTTCTTGTATATATTCACTCTGTATTTAACAAAGAACAAAGAAAATCACAGCACAGGAACAGGCCCTTCGGCCCTCCAAACCTGTACTGACCATGCTGCCTGACTGACCTAAACCCCCCTACCCTTCCGGGGACCATATCCCTCTATTCCCATCCTATTCATGTATTTGTCAAGATGCCCCTTAAAACTCACTACTGTATCAGCTTCCACTACCTCCCCCGGCACTCACCACCCTCTGTGTAAAATATCTGCCTCGTACATCTCCTTTAAACCTTGCCCCTCACACCTTAAACCTCTGCCCCCGAGTAATTGACTCTTCCACCCTGGGAAAAAGCTTCTGACTATCCACTCTGTCCATGCCTGTCATCATCTTGTAGATTTCTATCAGGTCTCCCCTCAACCTCCATTGTTCCAGTGAGAACAAAGCAAGTTTCTCCAACCTCTCCTCATAGCTAATACCCTCCACACCAGGCAACATCCTGGTAAATCTTTTCTGTATCCTCTCCAAAACCTCCACATCCTTCTGGTCGTGTGGCAACCAGAATTGAACACTCTATTCCAAATGCAACCTAACTAAGGTTCTATAAAACTGCAACATGACTTACCAATTTTGAAACTCAACGTCTCAGCCGATGAAAGCAAGCGAGCTGTAAGCCTTCTTAACTACCTTCCACTGAGCCCTCCCCGATCACATGGCTCTTGTGAATCAACCGCCTTAAAGGGCCACTCCACTACACAATAAACGTGTAAACAAGTTTGCTTTACTGTCGTACCCCTTGACCTGGACTCAGCTGTTAGCAAAGAGTTCTGTGATGTTAAAAATGATGGAAGAGGAACATTTGATTCCAATTTGCGGATTAAAATGAAGCAATTCTCTCTTAAACAGTTGCTGACTGAGTTTAGTTTAAAATTCTAATTTCCCCTGCTGTTGCAAAGGAGCCTCTGATCTTCTTGCTATTTTTAGGGGCAAGTGACCTTGTTCCTGTGTTCCTGCTGTTCATTCCACATTTCCTATGCTGATATAGTTAAATCACCGCTCATTGCAACAGGACCGTTCAGCAGACTTGCCCTATGGGTTCAGCTGATTTAACTTCCTGACCTCCTGGTCTCCACGTTGCTGCAATTGTTCTTCTGGAAGTTCTGTCCCCAGAGAATTACATAGAATGTACTCAACAGATAGAAGTCACTCTTCCTTCTTGCAGGCATTTCCAGGACAAAGGGCATGATCTTAAAATGAGAACAACAGTGTCCAAAGATGATACCAGGGGAAAATTCTTCTCTCAAAATGTGGTGGAAACCTGAAAGTCTCACCCCTAAAAAGCTGTTAAAATTTCAAAAACTGACATTGATATATTTGATGGAAGGTCAGAATTTGAAATGTTAACTCTGTTCCTCTCTCTCTGTGCCAGACCTGCTGCGTATTTCCAGCAATTTCAGGTTTTTATTTCAGAGTTCCAGCACCCCCAGTATTTGATATATTTTGTTATGCAAAGTTACTCAGGGTTAAAAGTCCAGCCAGGAAGGAGATATTGTCGGATCGGACGCTGGGGTGGGCCGAGAGAATTGAGTGAGTGTGGGGCAAGATGGCTAAGAATGGTCATTGTGTCATAACGTTTAGATTAGCAATGGAATAAAAGTAGTGTACAATCTAAAGTAAAACTCCTAAGTTGGGAGACAGCTAACTGCAATAAGAACAAGAAAGATGCTTAAAAAATGAGTTGAGCAGAAAGTGTCCCTTTAGTCAAAGGGTCAGTCACGAGGGGATATAGGTTCAAGGTGAGGGGCAGGAGGTTTAGGGGGGATTTGAGTAAACCCTTTTTATCCAGAGGGTGGTGACGGTCTGGGATGTGCTGCCTGGGAGGGTGGTGGAGGCGGGATACCTCACATCCTTTACAAAATACCTGGATGAGCACTTGGCACACCATAACATTCAGGGCAATGGGCCAAGTGCTGGCAGATGGGATTAGGTGGGAGTTCAGGTATTTCATGTTTGTCGGTGCAGACTTGATGGGCCGAAGGGCCTCTTCTGCACAGTAACATTCTATGCGGACAACGAACGCACTGCCATTTGGACCCATTCATGTGTCAATTTCTGTGTCCTGGGCCTCGGCACCTCCCTCTGCAACTGGATCCTGAACTTCCTAACTCTCAGACCACAATCAGTAAGGAGAGGCAACACTTCCTCCATAATCATCTTCAGCACCGGTCCCCACAAGACTGTGTCCTCAGCCCCCTATTATACTTATAGACCTACGACTGTGTGGCAAATTCCCCTCCAATTTGATTTTCAAGTTTGCCGATGACACCACCGTTGTGGGTCGGATCTTAAACAATGATGAGATGGCGTACAGGAATGGGATAGAGAATCTGGTGAACTGGTGCGGCAAGAATAATCTCTCCCTCAATATCAGTAAAATGAAGGAGATGATCACCTACTTCAGGAAGCATAGGGGAGAACATGCCCCTCAATAATGATGAAGTGGAAATGATTGTGAATTTCAAGTTTCTAGGTGTTCGGATCACCAACAACTTGTCCTGGTCCCCCCATGCCGATACTATAGTTAAGAAAGCCCACCAAGTCCCCAACTTTCTCAGGAGACTAAGGAAATTTGGCATGTCCACTACATCTCTCACCAAATTTTACAGATGCACCATAGAGAGCATTCTTTCTGGTTATATCACATCTTGGTATGGGCTCCTGCTCTGCTCAAGATCGCAAGGTACTACAAAAGGTCATGAATGTAGCCCTGTCCATCACTCAAACCAGCCTCCCATTCATTGACTCTGTCTACACTTCCCACTGCCTCGGCAAAGCAGCCAGTATAATTAAGGGCCCCACGCACCCCGGACATTCTCTCTTCCACCTTCTTCCATTGGGAAAAAGATACAAAAGTCTGAGGTCAGGTACCAACTGACTCAAGAACAGCTTCTTCCCTGCTGCTGTCACACTTTTGAATGGACTTACCTTACATTAAGTTGATTTTTCTCTGCTGTGACTGTAACACTACATTCTGCACTCTGTCATTTCCTTCTCTATGAACGGTATGCTTTGTCTGTATAGTGCACAAGAAACAATACTTTTCACTGTATCCTGTGACAATAATGAATCCAAGCTCAGTGGAATGGGCTGGTTGGGGCACAATGGGCTGAGTGGTCTCTCTGCATCATGGCTCTGCTACCTTTCTAATTCACTTCTGTAAAGGATGTAATAACAAACTGTTGAGGTTAACTCTGAATGGAATGAATGATGTGAGTCAGAACATTAATTAAAAGACTCTGGAGTGAGGTATGTGGTTATGGGAGCCAAGCAGTTAAATACCATGTCAATCTCAACTATATTGTGCTGACCTCTTATGAAACTCTCTGCAACCCAATGTGCTCTCAGGTTACACCATTGCTTTCATGAGAAACACTTCCTATTTTCCTGTGGTCAGATTGCAAAATCTCAGCCACACCACAAACTGACATCTAAAGGACATTGTGTAACCTTCCCCTGCTTGCCTGGAGTTCATAGAATCATAGAGTCCTTACAGTACAGAAGGAGGCCATTCGGCCCATCAAGTTCTGTGGGGAACTTTCTCCTCTCTCTGACCAAAGGGGCTGACTGACTCTTTCAGGGACACACATCCCCCGGTGACAACAGCCTTCCGGTTCCCCGCCCAAGCTGCTGACCTTCATATATAAGGCAAGACAGAATCGACTAGCTATTCAGCATGGAGAGGCTTCATGGCCAGACTTGATGCTGACATTGTCAAGACGCAAGTTCCCCTGGGCAGGGTCCACAAGCAGGGAATGCTGCTTATTCTCTGTCTTGCTTTTCCAAAGCAGAGGATATAGAATTCTGACAAAGAAAGAAAGTTGGGAATATTTTCTCTAATCCTTTTCCTCCATTCAGTGAAATCATGGGTGGCATCGTGGCACAGTGGTTAACACTGCTGCCTCACAGTGCCAGGATCCCGGGTTCAATTCCTGGCTGTGTGGAGTCAGCATATTCTACCCGTGTCTGCATGGGTTTCCTCCAG
The DNA here is from genome assembly GCF_965287045.1 of Carcharhinus amblyrhynchos. Taxonomy (NCBI): domain Eukaryota; kingdom Metazoa; phylum Chordata; class Chondrichthyes; order Carcharhiniformes; family Carcharhinidae; genus Carcharhinus; species Carcharhinus amblyrhynchos. Next base: position 11,784 of record NW_027650814.1, read on the forward strand.
GTGCTCCGGTTTCCTCCCACTGTCTAAAGAGGTGCAGGTTAGGTGGTTTGGCCATGATAAATTGACCCTAATGTCAGGGGGATTAGCTAAGATGAATATGCAGGGTTACAGGAATAGGGCCTGGGTGGGATTGCAGTCGGTGCAGACTCAATGGGCCAAATGGCCTCCTCCTGCACTGTAAGGATTCTATGAAATTTAAATCATTGAATTATAGAACACATTTAATGAGGCCATTTGGCCTGTTCAGTTCCTGTGTAGAGCATCCAATCAGTAACATTTCCCTAGTGTATCGCCAGGGGTGGCACTGCTGCCTCACAGCGTCAGGGACTCAGGTTCGATTCCCAGCTTGGGTCACTGTCTGTGCGGAATCTACACGTTCTCCCTGTGTCTGCGTGGGTCTCCTCCGGGTGCTCCGGTTTCTTCCCACAGTCTGAAAGATGTGCTGGTTAGGTGCACTGACCACACTAAATTAACCCTCCGTGTACCTGAACTGGAGTGTGGCAACTAGGGGATTTCCATTGCAGTGTTAATGTAAGCTTACTAATAAATAAACTTATAAAACAAAGGAGAGATTGGTAAAGTTGTTTATAACTTTAAAACGAATGAAGAAGTTTTCAAAGTAATAATATAGTGTAATAATATAAATCAGAATGATGTTGATATCAGTTTTTATTTGAGAAAATGTCTGGGAGCATGGGTTCTGAGAACCCGTGCAGACGGGTTCAGACATGTCTGGGAGCACGGGTCTATCAGATTTCTGATATACAGGGGAATTAAGGATTATGGGGAGAAAGCGGGAAAGTGGAACTGATCCACTTGAGCTTGCACATTCTTCCCTTGTCTGAGTGGGTTTCCTCCGGGTGCTCCGGATTCCTCCCATGATCTAAATATGCGCTGGTTAGGTAGATTGGTTATGCTAAATTAGTGTCAGGGGGATTAGCAGGGTAAATACATGGGACGTCAGTAATAGGGCCTGGCCTGGGTGGGATTATTGCCTGTGCAGGCTCAATGGGCCAAATGGCCTCCTTCTACCATTGTAAGGATCCTATGGCTTCCTTTAAATATCATGAGTTAAACTGCATAATTGATTGTCACGACATCATGAACACGGCTGGCAGGGAGAGTATTCAGGTTGGTATGCAGGCGTGACCATTACAACCACTTGAGCTATTGCCATGAGTGCAAGTACAGTACTCCTGCGCAGGCAGGTCAGGGACACGGGACAGGGGGGTCCCCATTCACTGCAGAACATATGCAGTTATGAGTGTCTATGTTTAACTTGAGCACCCCTCCTTCAATGGATTAGTCATCAAGCAGCACATGGTGCGCTCCTCTCCCCCCCACCCCTCCCTAAAACTCCAGCGCTCAGTCAAATCCCTCATCACACCCCACAGCCCCAAACAAAGGAACAGTTCAGTAGCTGCAAGGAACAGTCTGGCCAGCACTCTGTTAAGGGCCCCAGCCTATCCCACAGGCCCAGGGCACAGTAACTGATGATCTCCAGGGAGCTTCACACAGAGAGCAACAAATCTCCAGGTCCTGCCTCCAACCTCTCCAGCACTCCAGGGGCTGCAGCTCCATCAAACTCACCTCCTTCCTCCTGTTTAACGCTGCTACACCAACTCCCGACTTTTATATACCTAGTGTAAACTGTGCCAGAGGGACATCACGCCAGAGAGGTGGGAGACGCTAACAAGGGTGGAGGGTGTTATCTTGGATTTGCTAATCGAATGCTAAGGTATGTAAATGTATGTAAATGTTTGTTACCCTGATTTTCAGCGTGGTTCAATCGGCACCACATTTGGGTGGGGAGATGCTATCGGGGTGGGAACACACATGCGAATGCCCTGAATCGGCTGACACGGGAATCTCCTGGCTCGCAGGATGGGAGAATCACCCGCATTCTGTCTGTTTATGGATGTTGCTGAGGTCAGAATTGAGCCTTTTTATGTTTGTAAAACAGCCAGTCAGTCCCAGGTGTGAAACTCAGTCCATTGTCCCACACTCCCCACACCCTCTCTCTAAATAATTCGAGATTCTGTTTCCAGCACCAGGTGTGGTCAGGTCATCGGCCTGAGAATATGGAACATCCTCACCATACATACTGTTCTAATACTGATCCATGGCTGACTGTTAGTGCGTAAGATTAACACTCTCTGCATGTCTCCTACAGCGTAAAAAGTCTGACAACACCAGGTTTAAGTCCAACTGATTTATTTGATAGTAAACTCACTAACTAGTCCAACGCCGGCACATCCACATCATGTCTCCTACAGCCCCAGATCTTAACCTGAGGTGAATAATAAGGGGGAGAGTTTGTTGCAGTGATGTCTGAGTTGAGAGAGCCCTGGCATCCCATACTAGTGCAATGTTAAATTTATTCTGTCTCTTAAAGATCCTGGTTTGTGTTCTAAATGATAGGGTGACCATATTTCCTGAACTGAACCCATTGACAGACAGAGTGAGGGAACAGCAGTCAGGTTGGAAATTGTGCAGGAGATTCTGTGAATAATTTTTTTGTAGCTTATATTTTTAACAGCTGCACTAAATACACTATTTAGAATACACTAAGAACACAAAGTGCATGTGTATATTTTACTGCGGATGTTTCATCACAATATTGGAACTCATTCAAACACATTAAAGTCATGGCTCAGGAATGTCAGCTTTCCTGAACTACCACACATAACTTAATCTGTGTGGGTTCAACTTTATGAGAAAAATATCAGTAACAGAACTTTTGACAATTGTTCTGTGACAACAATCTGGTGTTTAGTCATACCTGCCTTTTGTAGATCATGTGACTGTTGGAAATGGAAAATTCTGACAGGAATATTGAACAATCGTTCAATTGGTTCTCTTCCAATTGGTCGCAAATCTGGAAAATTCTTTTGGAGCTGGTTACTAAATCAGGAATTATGCTTTTTTTGACCACATAATTTCACTTTTCACCAAACCGTGTCTTTTCTATGTCATAAGGCAGTTATCGTTGAAGCTATGGCAACAGCAATAATTCTGTTCCATCCATATTACAATAATGTGCTTAATTATTTAGACATTTAGCCTTAATCAAGGTGACCCACACGTCATACTCTGTGATGATTATCATTTATACATTCAACATGAAAAATGGTGTCTTTATCTGAGGAAGGATGTCCTTGCTACAGAGGGAGCACAGCGAGGGTTTACCAGGCTGATTCCTGGGATGGCAGGTCTGTCATATGAGGGGAGACTAAGTTGGTTAGGATTATATTCACTGGAGTTTAGAAGAGTGAGAGGGGATCGGATAGAAATTTATAAAATTCTAACAGGGTAGATTCAGAAAGAATGTTCCCAGTGATGGGGGAATCCAAATCTTGGGGTTATAGTTTGAGGAGAAGGGGTAGAAATTTCTTCACCCAGAGAGTGGTGAATGTTTGGAATTCACTCCCACAGAATGTAGTTGAGACAAAAACATTTTCTGATTTCAAGAAGGAATTAGATATAGCTCTTGGGGCTAAAGAGATCAAGGAATACGGGAGGAAGGGGGGATCGGGATATTGAATCTGATGATCAAGATGAATAGTGTAGCAGGCATGAGGGGCCAAATGGCCTACTCCTGTTTCTAGTTTCTATGTAAAGTTAAATCTTTTGGAACTGGGTCTATCTGTGGATCTTTTTTGTCAGGTACACAGTATCTCATCTGGCAATTATTCCCTGAAAACAGGGATGTGTGGTCACCTTACTCTGGAGATGAATGATGACGTGTGGAGTGCAGCAGAGGCTGATCCTGGAGGGAGGGAGGACTATTGAAAGAACACAATGACGATCTTGTTTGCTGCTCCTCAGTTACAGGTTTGATCACATGAACTGACAGCCATGTTCCCCGAGGTGAGTTTCCTACATAATCACCTGTCCTGTGAGTCAGAACAAAACCCCCTGCAGTGATTTACAATGTTTTAATTTGTTGACAGTAGTTTGGATTTAATTAATTCTGCCTCACACCCACACACTGGCCTCTGTGAAACCCACCCTGAAAATGCTGGGAAATGACAGAGGTTCAGACCGACCTTTGTAACAGCTGAATAAATAAAATTTACTGCCTGAGAATTGTGAGTTGTATAAACTAAGGTTAAGGTTATAAAGAGACATTTATTGATGCTGGCAATTGAGTAAGTGAGTAGAAGGTATACACTTGGAATGATTCCATTTATAAATCAATTGGACATTAAATTGGGATTTTAACAAACAAGAACAAAAACAGCCCGGGAAACAGGCCCTTCGGCCCAATGAGCCCGCGCCGCCATCTCAACACCACCAGTCCCCCTCTCCACCCACGACCCTTGTCTAATGTTTTATGGCCATCCAGATTGAGGGAAACTGATTTAGGGACAATTTATTCCTGCCAATCAGCCTAACAGCACATCTTTGGGGTGTGGGAGGAAACCGGAGCACCCGGAGAAAACCCACGCAAGCACGGGGAGAATGCGCAAACTCCCACAGACACCGGCCCAAATCCATGTGTCTGCACAGCAATCAGTGATAGTCACTGAGCTGTCGTCTTGCCCAGTATCTGGTCCAGTTTAGGCACACACTAACGACATGAAGCACTAGGCCAATCCTGAACAACCAAGAGCAGCCCCAGTACGACCCATCGCATGTATGCCCCTCGTTGGACACAAGGCGGACCAACTTAAAACCTGTGAATGAAAAGGAAAAAAAAACATTATTATTGTACCATATCCATTTACCTTACCTGGGATGCCCCAATGCTAATTACCCTTATTTAAAACAATCTCCTATATCCACCATCTCCAACCCACTCATGTGCCTAAGTTACTCTTAAATGACTCTAGCGTGTTTGCCTCCACCACCTTACTTGGCAGAGCATTCCATACCCCCACTCCCCTCTGTGTGAAAAACCTCCCTCTAATATCTGTGTTGTACCTCTCCCCCCCTCACCTTAAGTCTATGGCTCCTTGTCCTACGTGTCTCTATCATAGGAAATAGCTTACCTCTGTTTACTCTATCTATACCCTTCATAATCTTATATACCTCTATTAGATCCCCCCTCAGTCGCCGTCTTTCAAGGGAAAAGAGCCCCAATTTCTTCAATCTTTCCTCATACCCCAGTCCTTCCATACCAGGCAACATCCTGGTAAACCTCCTCTGCACTCTCTCCAGGGTCTCCACGTCCTTCCGGTAGTAAGGCGACCAGAACTGGACGCAGTACTCTAAATGCGGCCTAACCAACGTTCTGTACAACTGCAACGTTAGACTCCAGCTCTTATATTCTATACCCCTTCCTATAAAGGCTAACGTACCATAGGCTTTCTTCACCACACTCTCCACTTGTACTGCCACCTTCAAAGACTTGTGCACTTGCACCCCCAGGTCTCGCTGCGATTCTATACTCCTTATGGGCTTACCCTTTATCATTTAACTCCCCCCTACATTATTCCGGCCAAAATGCATCACCTCACATTTATCCGGATTAAACTGCATTTGCCATGTATCTGCCCAACATACCAGCCTATCAATATCCCGTTGTATTGCCAGACACTGCTCCTCAGTGCCCGCCAATCCAGCCATCTTGGTGTCATCAGCAAATTTGTTGATCACACCACCTACTCCCTCTTCCAAATCATTTATATACACTACAAAGAGAAGAGGTCCCAGTACCGAGCCCTGCGGCACACCACTAGTGACAGACCTCCAGCTAGAAAAAGACCCCTCCACTACTACTCTGACTCCTCTTTGCAAGCCAGTTCTCTACCCATCTAGATACCTGGCCACGTATCCCATGAGCTTCAATCTTCTCTACCAACCTACCATGAGGGACTTTGTCAAACGCCTTACTGAAATCCATATAGACGACATCAACGGCTCGTCCTTCGTCGACCGTTTTTGTCACCTCAAAGAATTCTACCAGATTCATAAGGCAAGACTTCCCCCTTACAAAGCCATGCTGCGTATCCTTAATCAGATCGCAACGCTCTCAGTGCACATACATCCTATCCCTAAGAATCCTCTCCATCAACTTGCCTACCACTGATGTTAAACTCACCGGCCTATAGTTACCCGGGCTATCCCTCCTACCCTTTTTAAACAACGGTACCATGTTTGCTATCCTCCAGTCCTCTGGGACCTCACCTCTGTCCAAAGAAGAGACAAAGATTTGCGTCAGAGGCCCAGCAATCTCATCCCTTGCCTCCCTAAGCAGCCTAGGATAATGCCATTGGGCCCCAGAGACTTATCGGTTTTAATGCTACCTAAAAGCCCTAATACTTCTTCCCTTGTAATCAATAGATATTTCAATTGGTCTACCGCTCCCTCGATGACCGTACCAGACATCAAGCCCCTCTCCTTCGTGAATACCGACGCAAAGTATTCATTCAGGATCTCCCCCATTCCCTCTGCCTCTAAGCACAATTCCCCCCGTCTGTCCCTGAGAGGACCGATTTTACCCCTAGCCACCCTTTTGCTCTTAAGAGTAAAACGCCTTTGGATTCTCCTTAACCCTACCTGCCAAAGCCATCTCATGCCCCCGCTTTGCTCTCCTAACTCCCCTTTTGAGATCCCTCCTACTCTCTCTGTACTCCTCCAACGATCTCTCCATTCCCAGCTGCTTAGACCTGACATACGCCTCTCGTTTCTTCCTAACCAGGTCTTCTATATCTCCAGTAATCCACGGCTCTCTAATCCTACCTTTCCCATCCTTTCTCCTAACCGGCACATGCCTTTCCTGAACCCTTTGCAGTTTTCCCTTGAAAGACTCCCACATGCCTAACGTGGTCTTGCCTTCCAACAGCCTATCCCAGTCTGTATCCCTAAGCTCCTGCCTAATCCGGCTGTATCTAGCCTTCCCCCAATTTAGCACCCTCCCCTTAGGACAGCTCTCGTCTTTTTCCATTCGTATCCTAAAGTAGACGGAGTTGTGGTCACTATTAGCCACATGTTCGCCTACTGCAACCTCAACACCTGACCCAGCTCATTGCCCAGAACTAAATCCAGTATAGCCCCCTCTCTAGTCGGGCTATCTACATACTGTTGCAAGGATCCTTCCAATACACATTTTACAAATTCCTCCCCGTCCGACCCCCCAGCTCTAGGCACCTTCCAATCCACCCCAGGGAGATTAAAATCTCCCACTACAACAACCCTGTTCTTCTTACACTTGTCCAAAATGTCCCTACATATACCCTCTTCCACTGCCTGTGGGTTGTCAGGTGGCCTATAGTACACTCCTAGCATAGTAATGGCCCCCTTCCTATTCCTCAACTCCACCCACAGAGACTCAATTCCCAACCCCCCCCCATGTTATCCTCCCTCTGCACCGCTGTGATCTGCTCCCTAACTAAGAGTGCCACTCCCCCTCCTCTTTTCAACCCTCCCCTATCACACCTAAAACACTTATACCCTGGAATATTTAGCTGCCAGTCCTGCCCCTCCTTTAACCACGTCTCTGTCACTGCCACCACATCTAAATTCCTCGCGAACATCAAGGCCCTAAGTTCATCTGACTTTCCCGTCACACTCCTCGCATTAAAACAGATGCACTGAAGACTCTCAGGCCCTCTCGGATCCTCCTTCTCCTGGGGGATTTTCCTATCAACTAGGACTACCCTGACCTCCAACTCACTCCCACTCCCAGTGCCTGAGCTGTCTCTCTCCTCCCCACCCACCCCTGGCTAAACACTCCAGCCAACCTCCCAGCTTGGGACACAAGGCCAGTTCCCAGTGAACATAAGAACATAAGAAATAGGAGCAGGAGTAGGCCATCTCGCCCTTCGAGCCTGCCCCGCCATTCAATAAGATTATGGCTGATCTGAAGTGGATCAGTTCCACATTCCCGCCCTCTCCCCATAACCCTTAATTCCCCTGTACATCAGAAATCTATCTACCCGTGACTTAAATATATTTAGCGAGGTAGCCTCCACCACTTCAATGGGCAGAGAATTCCAGAGATTCACCACCCTTTGAGTGAAGAAGTTCCTCCTCAACTCCGATCCAAACTGCCCCCCACTTATCTTGAGGCTGTGCCCTCTAGTCCTGCTGTCCTTTCTGAGCTGGAAGAATCTCTCTACCTCTACCCTATCCATCCCTTTCATTATCTTATACGTCTCTATAAGATCCCCCCTCATCCTTCTAAACTCTAACGAGTACAGACCCAGTCTATTTAGTCTCTCTTCATAGTCCAACCCCCTCATCTCCGGTATCAGCCGAGTGAACCTCCTCTGCACTCCCTCCAAGGCCAAAATATCCTCGCGCAAGTGCGGTGACCAAAACTGCACACAGTACTCCAGTTGCAGCCTCACCAGTGCCCTGTACAGTTGCAGCAAGACCTCCCTACTTTTATATTCAATCCCCCTCGCTATTAAGGCCAGCATCCCATTCACCTTCTTGATCACCTGCTGCACCTGCAGGCTGGGTTTTTGTGACTCGTGCACAAGGACCCCCAGGTCCCTCTGCACCGTAACATGCTGCAGCTTTTCACCTTTAAATAATAATCCCTCCTACTATTATTTCTACCAAAGTGGATAACCTCACACTTGCTAACATTATACTCCATCTGCCAGGTCCTCGCCCACTCACTCAGCCTATCCAGATCTCTCTCCAGACTTTCCACACCCTCCACACAATTTGCTTTTCCACTCATCTTCGTGTCATCAGCAAATTTCGTCACTCGGAATATGCCCAAGTTCCATATTGAGGGGCTATGACAGTCTGCGTCATTGTGTTTCACTCCAGTGCAGTCTGAACTGCTTCTCTCCAGCTCCCTCTCAGAGTGTTTTTACCTGCTGCACATCCTCTGCCATAAGTAAGCTCATAGGAGTCACTGTCAACACCAGAGCAGCAGAGTGGATCCAGATAGATCTTGTGGGATCTCCTGGAACACAAGCTCAGACAGCTGGGATCACTGCCACTCATTCCCAGGATGTGTTCCACCCCGAACCTCGCCCCCATCTCTCCCCGAGGCCCTTGCTCCATCCTCTCAGTTTACACTGAGGCTGCATTAGTAATATTGTCATACCACTGTCCTGTTCCCAGGTTACAGGCTAGCCAATTTTGAGGATATTTTTGGGACACTGGGATATTTAAAGAAAATGTGTCCCAGTAAACCCCAGATATCTGACCAGCCTCAAACTGAGAAAAGGTTAGATCATGGAAACAGTACAATACTGAAAGAATCCATTCAGCCCATTGAGTCTGTACTGACCACAAACCCACCCAGGTCCTACCCCCCTATTCCCACTAATCTCTCTAACCTACGCATCTCAGGACACTAAGGGGAAATTTATCATGACCAATCAACCTAACCAGCACATCTTTGGACTGTGGGAGGAAACCAGAGCACTTGGAGGAAACCCACACAGACACGAGGAGAATGTGTACACTCTACACAGACAGTGACCTGAGCTGGGAATCGAAGCCAGGACCCTGGAGCTGTGAAGCAGCAGTGCTGACCACTGTGCTACCATGCTGCCCCATTCCTGGTGATTCCTGAACTTCTCCTTCTCCAACTGACTGTCAGTGGGTTAACAGGGAGCAGAGCAGAACAACAGCATTACTTCTGAAGATCACTAACACCGCACAGAAATAGACATCAGAGCCAATCTTACCAATAATGGCAGTGTAGTTACCAGCGAAAAACTGGTGTGTTTCCCTCCAGATTGTAGCACACTGTCATAAAATATCAGGAGGACATGTTTCACACTGTCAAACGGGGGGGGGGGGGGGGGTGTGCTGCCAAAACCCGGCTGCTCAGGATTGGGGCACCATCTTTAAAGCACACCCCAGTCAGACCCTGAGCAAACCCCCCCCCCCAACACCCCAACCCACCACACGAGGGGGGGGGGGGGGGAGCCCGCCACGCGAGGGGGGGGAGGTCTCGAGGGGGGGGAGGTCTCGGGGGGGGGGAGGTCTCAGTGCTTCTCCTCCAGACCACCCTCCCCCCGAACATCAGCCCCTCCCCCGAACATCAGCCCCGCCCCCCCAAACATCAGCCCCTCCCCCTGAACATCAGCCCCTCCCCCAAACATCAGCCCCTCCCCCAAACATCAGCCCCTCCCCCAAACATCAGCCCCTCCCCCAAACATCAGCCCCTCCCCTGAACATCAGCCCCTCCCCCGAACATCAGCCCCGCCCCCCCAAACATCAGCCCCTCCCCCTGAACATCAGCCCCTCCCCCAAACATCAGCCCCTCCCCCAAACATCAGCCCCTCCCCCTGAACATCAGCCCCTCCCCCGAACATCAGCCCCTCCCTCTGAAGATCAGCCCCTCCCTCTGAAGATCAGCCCCTCCCCCCCATTTCCCTGACCATCTTCCCCGGATGCAGCAGCTCCTTACCCCCCCCTTCCCTTGACCATCATCTCCATTCTGGTTATGAACCTGTGCACATGGCCAGCGAGGGGAAAGTAAGATCCAGCATCCTAATGATGCCGGTGAGATCCGGATCTGAGCCCTGGCCGGCATTCCCAGAGATGGTGAGTGTGGGTCAAGATCATCCCCACTGGCCGGGATTTTCCCATCCCCACTGGCCGGGATTTTCCCATCCCCACTGGCCGGGATTTTCCCATCCCCACTGGCCGGGATTGTCCCATCCCCACTGGCCGGGATTGTCCCATCCCCACTGGCCGGGATTGTCCCATCCCCACTGGCCGGGATTTTCCCATCCCCACTGACCGGGATTGTCCCATCCCCACTGGCCGGGATTGTCCCATCCCCACTGGCCGGGATTTTCCCATCCCCACTGACCGGGATTTTCCCATCCCCAGTGGCCGGGATTTTCCCATCCCCACTGACCGGGATTTTCCCATCCCCACTGACCGGGATTTTCCCATCCCCACTGACCGGGATTTTCCCATCCCCACTGACCGGTGTGAGAAGTAGTGTAATTTTTAAGGCTGCAAGAGCTAACAGTACAATCAGCAGTGATGGACGAGTTCAGCAGCATACAGAAAGGGGGAGGCACATGACAGACAGTTAACTAGGTTACACGAAACAGATAACCGCAGTGATGAGATTAAGCGCAAAATGGGAGTTGAGAGAGTGTTAATTGAAGGAATGACACAATACAAGCCATTTACAGTGTTTAAAGTTAACAAGGTTAACAGCCAAATAAGGGGGAATAACACAATACAAGCCATCACAATGTTTGAAAAACAGTATAAAATGTGCTGCAAATCTATGTAAGGGGTGCCTATTTTGACTAGACACCCGGTCTTGCAAGAACGACAAATAAAATCTTGCTCCTTCAGAACTTGACTTGACTAAATTGTTTAACTGTGAGCTGTGTTTCTCACAATTGGGGGCTCGTCCGGGATCCTAACATCCCTGGTAGGGAGGTTGCCGGTGACAACTGGGAAGACGCGTCCCGTTCCAAATTGAATGGTCCCAGGTGTTCATCGGTGGGCCTCTCTGCCACTGACTGTTGAGAATCCTAGGAAAGTTGTTCTGAACGAGTAAGTGGGAAACGATAGGCACCGTCGTGTGGTCGGGCAACGCTGCGGACCAAGGTAAGAAAAGTGACTTTTAAGTATTGCCTTGGCGACCGGGTCGTGGTAGGTAAACCATGGGAAGTGGGGGTAGTAGGACAAAGTCCCCCGGGAAAGGTGCTGGGAATCCGCGGAGAAAGGGTGGGGCCCCAGGGAACATCCCTCCAGAAAGTCCTTTGGGACGGATGTTGGAAGAAGGGTGGGGCCCCAGGGAACATCCCTCCAGAAAGTCCTTTGGGAAGGATGTTGGAAGGTTTGGGCACTAGTACTTGTACTAGGGATAAAAACAAGACGACAATGATGAAATATTGTGCTTTGTTTGGGTGAAGGAACCAATCAGGAGTCCGTCCGTCTTCTGGCCAAAGTACGGTTCGGTTGAGGATTGGGTTTGTCAGAATCTTAATAAATATGTGAGACAGAAGCAGCCGGCGTCCCAGGAAGGAATTGATCATGCAAGTTGCTGGATAATGTTAATTTAGGGGCTGCGGGGGAGGTTATGTGATGAGGGAGCAGAGGAAAGTCGAATAAGGGAGGTGCCCCTAGAGGCACTGGAGTTTGTGGATGGGTCACGAAGTATATAGATGGATCAGCATGAATGGGATGGACCTACAATTGGTCTGAGCAGAAAGAGGTAGAGAGAAGTATGTCAGTGGAACTGGGAACCCTGACATGGGCTTTTACTGAGGTGCGGGGAGAACGCTAATAGTGGTTATGTATTTGGAATTGTGCATGACTATATGACTGTTTGAGAGAGAAAGGGATTTGTCACGACATGAGGCACCCGAATCAAACATGGTCAAATTTATTAGAGGCCAGTGAGCTCCCATCAGTAAAGGGTTAAAAAGAGACAAGCAGGCTGACTCTGTATGGTACAGAGAGAGAGAGAGAGAGAGAGAGGGTGTAACTATGTAATTGAGACCCTCATGTGATGTAATAGATATAGCCAAAGTGAATTGCTTTAAGTTTTTAAGTTTACTAAATTATGTAGGGATCGGACAGAAATTTGAATTCTGCCAAGTGGGAAAGGTGGCATTATATTGCATCTTAAAGTTGTGAGGAGAGATAACCATTTAGGCACACAGTAGATTTGATTTTGTACTTGCCTGTGTTGGTTACAAAGGCAGAGCTGTAGAAATAATTAAACATGTAGATTGCACATTAGAATGCTTTCAGTATTTCTTCGTGCATCTGTGCTCCAAGTGATGTTTTGTTTTATTGTACCAGAATTGTAAGAAGGTGCAAGGGTCTTGATTTAGTGAGGATATTTAATGGTGATAAAAATAAATCTTATTTTGGATTTTCTGAATCAGGCTTTAGTTAATTAAACTGCTGTACTTTGACTCACAATTAGTCTCAGAGGTATCTTTACCTACAAGGATTGGTGCTGAAACCTGGGATCTGTTTACGGGTCCGGTTGAATGGCCACAACTGGAGCTCCGGAACAGATTACCAAATTTAAGGGAGTGAATCAAAGTACAGTAGGTGCTCATCTGTGATGAAAAAGTGTGAGTGTGTGTGAGAGGTCTGAGCTGAGCACGTACAGACAAGGAGGCATCTGTCTTTACACCTAGCCCTAGACCAGTTGTTAAGAGGGGTAGCCCCCTACGCAAAGCTCAGGAGTTTGAAGTGGGTGTAAAGGCTAGAGAAGGATGCCTGGGATGTGGTGTTCAGACGTGAGTAAGAAAGAAAGCCGGCTTAATAGTGTGAGCTTAAAGGTGTAAGCTCACGAGTGTAAGCGGTGGTACGGAGGGGACTGATCACCCCTGATAGGTATCACCGGACTGTGATAAGAGCGACCTAGGGGTGGGATCCATTTCACCCACTAGATCAACAATGGAAATGATTGAAAAAAAAGGACAGAACTAAGAAAATTGGAATTCTCTTAGTTCGAATTAATTGAACAGGTTTAAACCAGATTAATTGAACACATCTCAGTCTTGGGTAAAAAAATATTGGGCTGACGACAAGGAGAAAATTAAAACATCAGAATCACAGATTAGAGAGTTAGAAAAGAGAAACCAAACAAAGAAAATAGCAGTATTGTTAATACATCAGTTAGCTGGACTAATTGAACAAGTAGTCACTTCCACTAAGAAGTGGAGTGGGGATAAAAAAGATTAAGGAATTAGAATTCAGAGTAAGGGAACTGGAGAAACAAAACCAAGTGTTAGAAGACTACTGCAGAGGGACATCACCTCCCTACCCCGGCAGTATGACCAAATAGACCCGATAGTCTGGGCAGGGGAAGGAAACCGAGGGGGATTAGACGCTCCTCCTCTGCAAATAAATTTAAAAAAAGGAGAGACGGTGTGTGTTAAGCAATACCCTATACCTTTGCAAGAAAAAAGGATTACAGCCAGTAATTGAAGGATTGGTTAGAGATGGACTGTTAGAACCCTGCATGTCCCCTTATAATACCCCTATATTGCCTGTAAAGAAGCCTGAGGGAACGTACCGCCTGGTACAGGACCTAAGGGCCCTGAACCAGATAGTGACGATGCGACACCCCATTGTCCCTAATCCTTATATTTTATTAAGCAAGATTCCTCCTGATCACGGATGGTTCAGTGTAGTGGACCTAAAAGATGCATTTTGGACATGCCCACTGGTGGAAGAAAGTCGAGACTTATTTGCTTTTGAGTGGGAAAATCCTATCACAGGACTGAAACAGCAGTTCAGGTGGACAGTGCTCCCACAGGGGTTCACAGAGTCCCCAAATCTTTTCGGTCAAGTCTTAGAGCAGGTGTTAGAAAGATTTAAAAAGCCTGATGAAATTACGTTACTACAATATGTAGATGACCTACTAGTAACAGGAGGAGGAAAGGAAAAGGTAATAGAAGCCACAAATAGCTTATTGAATTATCTGGGACAACAGGGATTCAGGGTGTCAAAGAAAAAGCTGCAGTACGTAGAGAAGGAAGTTAAATACCTTGGACACCTAATCAGTGAGGGAAGGAGAAGAATAGATCCAGAAAGAATACAAGGAATCCTAGATCTAAATATACTATGGACTAAAAAGGAACTTAGGAGGTTCTTGGGATTAGTAGGATACTGTAGATTGTGGATCAAAGGGTACGCACAGAAAACTAAACAACTATATTTGAAGCTGTTAGAAGAAGAACCTAATGTTTTAAAGTGGACAGAGGATCTAAGCTGATAATAGAAACGAAACTCCCTTGGACTAAGTGCTTACCAAAAGCACTTTTTGCGTATTTGTACAACTCCTCGAAAGGATTTGGGTTTATCCCCCTATGAAATGCTATTTGGACTACCTTATATGGGGGCAGTCGGGGAGTTACCGGTTCCTGAAATGAATGATCAATTTGTAAAGAAATATATACTGGGCCTGTCCTCCTCGATATCTTCCCTTAGGAAACAAGGATTATTGTCGCAGACTCCAGCCCTCGACTTCACGGTACATACAATTCAACCAGGAGATCGGGTCCTGGTAAAGTCATGGAAAGAAACTAAGCTGCAACCGGAATGGGAGGAACCATATCAAGCACTCCTAACAACTGAGACAGTAATCAGGACTGCTGAAAAGGGGTGGACACATCATACTATAATCAAGGGACTGGTAAAACCTCCAGATAATTCCAACACGTGGATGGTCAAACCGACTGAAGAACCTTTGAAGCTGAAATTTAAAAGACTCTAAATAATCAATTTTTAGTTGCGGCGTGAGCGCGGGAAAGGAACTGTTTTGAATTAAGTTCTCTCCTAAAAGGTAACGAGAAAGGGATAGAATGGAAGGGGTAACCTGGATAATGCCTTCCTTCCTCTTGTCCAAGAGAGTACTTACAAGTATGGGATATAATTCAGATAAGTTAGAAGAGGACAAGGGAAACACTATGAGCTCAGTTACGGTTCTGGATCTCACTACAACACAGGTAGTAGAGACAGACCTGTGTTCTTTGGTAATATGTGGGGATCTGGTGAGCCAGCAAAAATATTTGGTAGAATCCTTACAATTTTATGCCGACGGAAAGTATCCTTGGGGTAAACTCCCTTCCATAATATCCCTTCATCAGAAACATATGCAGCCAAGATCAGAATGCCTAGATAAGGAATACAATCTTATAGGGACCAAATGGACTGAAAAAAAAAATAAGCAGTCCAGTCTTAGATCCTAAGAACCTCTCCCGGTACTCCATAGCTGGTGGGCCCTTCTTTACAGGTAACTGGACCAGGGACCAACAATTGCACCAGGCAGTATTTGGAATTAGGGTAAAGGAGGGAGGAAAAGATAGCAAATTGAAATGTTGTTTCCGAATCTATGTAGATAAAAATTTGAAAACACCTGACTAGAATGATAAGGTTCCCCAAAACGACCCAAGGGCAGTAAGAGTGGTCGAAGTAAACAACCTAAAACAAATCCTTGAAATAGAGACTGGGTATGAGGAGACTAATGCCTGGGTAGAATGGGTCAAATACACTGTAAAAAGCTTAAATAAAAGCAATTGCTATGCCTGTGCGTCTGGGAAGCCAGTGGCCCAAATATTACCCTTCCCTCTGGGATGGAAACGCGACAGAAGAGGTATGGAGTGCATGTTAGCCCTGTATCAAGAAAAGGAAGCATGGGGCAACCCGAACTGCACATCCCTATCCCTGATGTTCCCTCCTGTGGAAGCAAAGAACTTAAAAACTCCCCCTCAGTTTCTCACTGCCGTTGTGAATCACACTTCATGTGTGAACCGACAAAGGGCAGAGTTAACTCATAATATGGGGGAGTTAGAATCATGCTCAGAGGTCAGGAGCATTACAGAGAATGGAATGGGAGGGAACTATTCATCATTGAAAATCCCCAGAGCAGATATATGGTGGTATTGTGGAGGAAGGGTACTGAGGCCAACTCTACCCCCTCAGTGGAAAGGTACATGTGCAATTGTCCAATTGGCTATACCATTTACCCTGGCATTTGAAAAATCAAAAGGATCAGGAAAAACAAGAGATCAGTGATAGGAATTTCTTTTGATGAAAAGATATATCTAGATCCCATAGGAGTGCCTCGGGGAGTTCCAGATGAATTTAAAGCTCGAAATCAGATTACAGCTGGGTTTGAATCCTTGTTTTGGTGGGTAACAATAAATAAGAACGTAGATTGGATAAATTATATAAGATTGGGACGAGCAAGTGAATAGTATGTTAGCCAAACTGGAACAACCTACTCGCGCATATCTGGACTAAACCTGGAAAAAGGGATGCTAGTGAAAAATTACAGACAGTAAAAAGAAAAGGGGGGATTGTGAGAAGTAGTGTAATTTTTAAGGCTGCAAGAGCTAACAGTACAATCAGCAGTGATGGACGAGTTCAGCAGCATACAGAAAGGGGGAGGCACATGACAGACAGTTAACTAGGTTACACGAAACAGATAACCGCAGTGATGAGATTAAGCGCAAAATGGGAGTTGAGAGAGTGTTAATTGAAGGAATGACACAATACAAGCCATTTACAGTGTTTAAAGTTAACAAGGTTAACAGCCAAATAAGGGGGAATAACACAATACAAGCCATCACAATGTTTGAAAAACAGTATAAAATGTGCTGCAAATCTATGTAAGGTGTGCCTATTTTGACTAGACACCCGGTCTTGCAAGAACGACAAATAAAATCTTGCTCCTTCAGAACTTGACTTGACTAAATTGTTTAACTGTGAGCTGTGTTTCTCACACCGGGATTTTCCCATCCCCACTGGCCGGGATTGTCCCATCCCCACTGACCGGGATTGTCCCATCCCCACTGGCCGGGATTGTCCCATCCCCACTGACCGGGATTTTCCCATCCCCAGTGGCCGGGATTTTCCCATCCCCACTGACCGGGATTTTCCCATCCCCACTGACCGGGATTTTCCCATCCCCACTGGCCGGGATTGTCCCATCCCCACTGACCGGGATTTTCCCATCCCCAGTGGCCGGGATTTTCCCATCCCCACTGGCCGGGATTTTCCCATCCCCACTGACCGGGATTTTCCCATCCCCACTGGCCGGGATTGTCCCATCCCCACTGGCCGGGATTGTCCCATCCCCACTGACCGGGATTTTCCCATCCCCAGTGGCCGGGATTTTCCCATCCCCACTGACCGGGATTTTCCCATCCCCACTGACCGGGATTTTCCCATCCCCACTGGCCGGGATTGTCCCATCCCCACTGACCGGGATTTTCCCATCCCCAGTGGCCGGGATTTTCCCATCCCCACTGGCCGGGATTTTCCCATCCCCACTGGCCGGGATTTTCCCATCCCCACTGACCGGGATTTTCCCATCCCCACTGGCCGGGATTGTCCCATCCCCACTGGCCGGGATTGTCCCATCCCCACTGACCGGGATTTTCCCATCCCCACTGACCGGGATTTTCCCATCCCCACTGGCCGGGATTTTCCCATCCCCAGTGGCCGGGATTTTCCCATCCCCACTGACCGGGATTTTCCCATCCCCACTGGCCGGGATTGTCCCATCCCCACTGGCCGGGATTTTCCCATCTCCTGCAGCGAGTTTTCCTGCGTCACAGGAACATTTACAGGTTGGCAGAATCTTCCAGCCCCGCTCAGCAGGCCTGCCACTGGGAGCCCTGCCATGGGGAGGGTCAGGAAATCCTGTGTATACAAACAGCCCACACCACACACCCTGGGGACAAGTACATTAAACCACAGCTAGAGGCTGCATTACACAGCATCCAAAATACAACAGCATCCAGCTAAACACTACACAGTGAATGTCTCACAGACAGCACTCTGACAGGGTCTAACACACCGAAACACCCCTGTGCTGTGGGCACAGCAAAAATATCACACCTCAGTTCTAACAGATTGTTCACTCCTTTTATTATATTAAAAGAAATATATTACATTCATCCTCTTTAAAATATTCCAAGCACTGCATGTGTGTCTGTATGTGTACATGTGTGTGCGCATCTGTACGTATGCATGTGTGTATGTGTGTACGCATGTGTTTGCATGTTGGTGTCTGAATGTGTGTGTGCATGTGATCACATGTGCACGTGTGCAAGTGTGTCCGTGTGTGCGTGTGGAATTAGTCTCATTATTCCTGTTTCCACTGTAATGCTGTCCAGCAGTATTGTTATTATTAAAACTCTTTACAGTGAAGGGCACTGCTCACTGAATATCCTCCAGCTCAAACACAGCTGGATTTAAAGCAGCAAAACACCACCTAAACACTGCAGCAAAACTCTCTCAGCCACATGGCTCATCAGTCTCCACCACTGCAAACAAGAGGGGAATGAGTGCCCTGAGCAAACGGGGGCCACCAGCCCTGGGGGCAGGGGGGTTTTGGGAGATGGTGGGGAGGGGAGCACGTGCCCTTAGCAATGAGTGCAGGAGAGAGCAATGTCTGACCTTAGCAACGGGAGGACAGGGGAAAGTCTCCTCTTAGCAACAGGGGGAGAGGAGAATGTCTGGCCTTAGCAACGAGTGGAGAGGTTAAAGTCTGGCCTTAACAATCTGTGGCGGGGGGTGAGGGGTGGTGGGGGGTGGCAGGGGCAGGGTGGGGGGGGTGTGCAATGGAAGAGAACATAAGAACTAGGAGCAGGAGTAGGCCATCTGGCCCCTCGAGCCTGCCCCACCATTCAATAAGATCATGGCTGATCTCTTTGTGGACTCAGTTCCACTTACCCACCCGCTCACCATGACCCTTAATTCCTTTACTGTTCAAAAATGTATTTATCCTTCCTTAAAAACATTCAGTGAGGTAGCCTCAACTGCTTCACTGGGCAGGGAATTCCACAGATTCACAACCTGTGTGTGAAGAAGTTCCTCCACAACTCAGTCCTAAATCTGCTCCCCCTTATTTTGAGACTATGCCCCCTTGTTCTAGTTTCACCCGCCAGTGGAAACAACTTCCCCGCTTCGATCTTATCTATTCCCTTCATAATCTTATACGTTTCTATAAAATCTCCCCACATTCTTCTGAATTCCAATGAGTATAGCCCCAGTCTACTCACTCTCTCCTCATAATCCAACCCTCCCAACTCTGGAATCAACCTAGTGAATCTCCTCTGCATCCCCTCCAGTGCCAGTATATCCTTTCTCAAGTAAGGAGACCAAAACTGTACACAGTATTCCAGGTGTGGCCTCACCAGCACCTTATACAACTACAACATAACCTCACTGTTTTTAAACTCCATCCCTCTAGCAATGAAGGACAAAATTCCATTTGCGTTCTTAATTACCTGCTGCACCTGCAAACCAACTCCTTGAGATTCCTGTACAAGGACACCCAGGTCCCTCTGCACAGCAGCATGCTGCAATTTTTTATCGTTTAAATAAAAGTCCATTTTGCTGTTATCCCTAACAAAATGGATGATGGGGAATGTCTGTCCTTAGCAACGGAGAAAGAAGGGAACGTCTGCCCTTAGCAACGGGGGAGGAGAGGGGAATGTCTGGGCTTAGCAACAGGGGGATGGAAATATAAGAACATAAGAACATAAGAAATAGGAGCAGGAGTAGGCCATCCAGCCCTTCGAGCCTGCCCCGCCATTCAATAAGATCATGGCTGATCTGTCGCTGCTCAGTTCCACATTCCCGCCCTCTCCCCATAACCCTCAATCCCCTCTCTTATCAAAAACCTATCAACCCGCTTCTTAAAAATATTTAGCGAGGTAGCCTCCACCACTTCAACGGGCAGAGAATTCCAGAGATTCACCACCCTTTGAGTGAAGAAGTTCCTCCTCAACTCCATTCTAAACCGCCCCCCCTTTATCTTGAGGCTGTGCCCCCTAGTCCTACTGTCCTTTCTGAGCGGGAAGAGTCTCTCCACCTCTATCCTATCCATCCCATTCATCATCTTATACGTCTCAATGAGATCTCCCCTCATTCTTCTAAACTCTAACGAGTACAAGCCCAGTTTATTCAGCCTTATCTGCCCTTAGCAACAGGGAAAGGGGAATGTCTGCCCTTAGCAACGGGGCAGAGGGGAATGTCTGTCCTTAGCAACAGGGGGAGAGGGGAATGTCTGTCCTTAGCAACGGGGGGAGAGGGGAATGTCTGTCCTTAGCAACAGGGGAAGGGGAATGTCTGTCCTTAGCAACAGGGGAAGGGGAATGTCTGTCCTTAGCAACGGCGGGGAGAGGGGAATGTCTGTCCTTAGCAACAGGGGGAGAGGGGAATGTCTGTCCTTAGCAACAGGGGGAGAGGGGAATGTCTGTCCTTAGCAACGGGGGGAGAGGGGAATGTCTGTCCTTAGCAACAGGGGAAGGGGAATGTCTGTCCTTAGCAACAGGGGAAGGGGAATGTCTGTCCTTAGCAACGGCGGGGAGAGGGGAATGTCTGTCCTTAGCAACAGGGGGAGAGGGGAATGTCTGTCCTTAGCAACAGGGGAAGGGGAATGTCTGTCCTTAGCAACAGGGGAAGGGGAATGTCTGTCCTTAGCAACAGGGGAAGGGGAATGTCTGTCCTTAGCAACGGCGGGGAGAGGGGAATGTCTGTCCTTAGCAACAGGGGGAGAGGGGAATGTCTGTCCTTAGCAACAGGGGAAGGGGAATGTCTGTCCTTAGCAACGGGGGAGAGGGGAATGTCTGTCCTTAGCAACAGGGGGAGAGGGGAATGTCTGTCCTTAGCAACAGGGGGAGAGGGGAATGTCTGTCCTTAGCAACAGGGGAAGGGGAATGTCTGTCCTTAGCAACAGGGGGAGAGGGGATGATTGGCCTTAGCAATGGGAGGGTGGGGAAAGAGTGACCTTGGGAATGAGGGGAGGGGCTGGATATGCTTAACCTAATGGAGGTGGATGCTTTCACTCAGGAACTGATCAGGGGATGAGGAATTATGTCAGTATTTGGGAATTCGGGAATGGTTTCCTGATGCTGTGTTTCTGGTGATGAACTATTCATCCCCAGAAATTGGGGAACTGGGAGTTTACCCTTAGTAATTGGGGTCTGTTGTTTTACTGTCACTGTTGACTTGTGCCTTGTAGATGGTGGGCAGCCTTTCGGGGGTCAGGAGGGAGGTATTCACCACAGTATTCCCAGTCTTCGACCTACCTGTTCTGGTGGTCACAGCTTTTATACGGCTAGTCCAGTTTCTGGTCAATGGTAATCAGCAGGATGTTGATGGTGGGGGATTCAGCAATGGTAATCCCACTGAATGTCATGGGGCGATGATTACAATCCCTCTTGTTGGAGATGGCCATTACCAGGCACTTGTGTGATGTGACTGTGACGTGCCACTGTCAGTCCTAAGCCTGAAGGCTTAGCTGAAAGCTGAAGCCTAAGGCTTGTACTCGTTAGAGTTTAGAAGAATGAGGGGAGATCTCATTGAGACGTATAAGATGATGAATGGGATGGATAGGATAGAGGTGGAGAGACTCTTCCCGCTCAAAAAAGACAGTAGGACTAGGGGGCACAGCCTCAAGATAAAGGGGGGGGGCAGTTTAGAACGGAGTTGAGGAGGAACTTCTTCACTCAAAGGGTGGTGAATCTCTGGAATTCTCTGCCCGTTGAAGTGGTGGAGGCTGCCTTGCTAAATATTTTTAAGACGCGGGTTGATGGGTTTTTGATAAGAGAGGGGATTAAGGGTTATGGGGAGAGGGCAGGAAAGTGGAACTGAGCCACGACAGATCAGCCATGATCTTATTGAATGGCGGGGCAGGCTCGAGGGGCTAGATGGCCTACTCCTGCTCCTATTTCTTATGTTCTTATGTTCTTATGAATATTGTCCAGGCTTTGCTGGACATGGACTGCTTCAGTGTCTGGGGAATCACAAATTACTGAACATTGTGCAAGCATCAGCGGACATCCCCACTTCTGACCTTATGATGGAGGGATGATCATTGGTGAAGCGGTGAAGATGGTTGGGCTGAGGACACTACCCTGAGTAACTCCTGCTGAGATGATTGATCTCCAAACACCACAACCATCTCTCTTTGAGTTTATTCCCGGTAAGTGGGGAGTGGGTGTTTACTCCCAGTAATGTCAGTCTGTTCACTTGTGAGGGCGGTTTGTTGTCAATAACTGGGAGGGGGGGGGTTATTGTCAGTAATTGGGGGGGTTATTGTCAGTAATTGGGGGGGGTTTATTGTCAGTAATTGGGGGGGGTTTATTGTCAGTAATTGGGGGGTTTATTGTCAGTAATTGGGGGGGGGTTTATTGTCAGTAATTGGGGGGGGTTATTGTCAGTAATTGGGGGGGGTTTATTGTCAGTAATTGGGGGGGTTTATTGTCAGTAATTGGGGGGGTTTATTGTCAGTAATTGGGGGGTTTATTGTCAGTAATTGGGGGGGGTTTATTGTCAGTAATTGGGGGGGGGGTTTATTGTCAGTAATTGGGGGGGTTTATTGTCAGTAATTGGGGGGGGGTTTATTGTCAGTAATTGGGGGGGGTTATTGTCAGTAATTGGGGGGGGTTTATTGTCAGTAATTGGGGGGGGGTTTATTGTCAGTAATTGGGGGGGGTTTATTGTCAGTAATTGGGGGGGGGTTTATTGTCAGTAATTGGGGGGGGTTTATTGTCAGTAATTGGGGGGGGTTTATTGTCAGTAATTGGGGGGGTTTATTGTCAGTAATTGGGGGGGGGTTTATTGTCAGTAATTGGGGGGGTTATTGTCAGTAATTGGGGGGGGTTTATTGTCAGTAATTGGGGGGTTTATTGTCAGTCATTGGGGGGGGGTTTATTGTCAGTAATTGGGGGGGGTTTATTGTCAGTAATTGGGGGGGGTTTATTGTCAGTAATTGGGGGGGGTTTATTGTCAGTAATTGGGGGGTTTATTGTCAGTAATTGGGGGGGGTTTATTGTCAGTAATTGGGGGGGGTTTATTGTCAGTAATTGGGGGGGTTTATTGTCAGTAATTGGGGGGGGTTTATTGTCAGTAATTGGGGGGGGTTTATTGTCAGTAATTGGGGGGGGTTTATTGTCAGTAATTGGGGGGGTTTATTGTCAGTAATTGGGGGGGGGTTTATTGTCAGTAATTGGGGGGGGTTTATTGTCAGTAATTGGGGGGGGGTTTATTGTCAGTAATTGGGGGGGGTTTATTGTCAGTAATTGGGGGGGTTTATTGTCAGTAATTGGGGGGGGTTTATTGTCAGTAATTGGGGGGGGTTTATTGTCAGTAATTGGGGGGGGGTTTATTGTCAGTAATTGGGGGGGGTTTATTGTCAGTAATTGGGGGGGTTTATTGTCAGTAATTGGGGGGGGTTTATTGTCAGTAATTGGGGGGGGTTTATTGTCAGTAATTGGGGGGGGTTTATTGTCAGTAATTGGGGGGGGTTTATTGTCAGTAATTGGGGGGGGTTTATTGTCAGTAATTGGGGGGGGTTTATTGTCAGTCATTGGGGGGGTTTATTGTCAGTAATTGGGGGGGGGTTTATTGTCAGTAATTGGGGGGGGTTTATTGTCAGTAATTGGGGGGGTTTATTGTCAGTAATTGGGGGGGGTTATTGTCAGTAATTGGGGGGGGTTTATTGTCAGTAATTGGGGGGGTTTATTGTCAGTAATTGGGGGGGTTTATTGTCAGTAATTGGGGGGGGTTTATTGTCAGTAATTGGGGGGGGGTTTATTGTCAGTAATTGGGGGGGGTTTATTGTCAGTAATTGGGGGGGGTTTATTGTCAGTAATTGGGGGGGGTTTATTGTCAGTAATTGGGGGGGGGTTTATTGTCAGTAATTGGGGGGGGTTTATTGTCAGTAATTGGGGGGGGGTTTATTGTCAGTAATTGGGGGGGGTTTATTGTCAGTAATTGGGGGGGTTTATTGTCAGTAATTGGGGGGGGTTTATTGTCAGTAATTGGGGGGGGTTTATTGTCAGTAATTGGGGGGGGTTTATTGTCAGTAATTGGGGGGGGTTTATTGTCAGTAATTGGGGGGGGTTTATTGTCAGTAATTGGGGGGGTTTATTGTCAGTCATTGGGGGGGGTTTATTGTCAGTAATTGGGGGGGGGTTTATTGTCAGTAATTGGGGGGGGTTTATTGTCAGTAATTGGGGGGGTTTATTGTCAGTAATTGGGGGGGGTTATTGTCAGTAATTGGGGGGGTTTATTGTCAGTAATTGGGGGGGTTTATTGTCAGTAATTGGGGGGGTTTATTGTCAGTAATTGGGGGGGGTTTATTGTCAGTAATTGGGGGGGGGGTTTATTGTCAGTAATTGGGGGGGGTTTATTGTCAGTAATTGGGGGGGGTTTATTGTCAGTAATTGGGGGGGTTTATTGTCAGTAATTGGGGGGGTTTATTGTCAGTAATTGGGGGGGTTTATTGTCAGTAATTGGGGGGGTTTATTGTCAGTAATTGGGGGGGTTTATTGTCAGTAATTGGGGGGGGTTTATTGTCAGTAATTGGGGGGTTTATTGTCAGTAATTGGGGGGGGGTTTATTGTCAGTAATTGGGGGGTTTATTGTCAGTAATTGGGGGGGGGTTTATTGTCAGTAATTGGGGGGGGTTTATTGTCAGTAATTGGGGGGGTTTATTGTCAGTAATTGGGGGGGTTTATTGTCAGTAATTGGGGGGGGTTTATTGTCAGTAATTGGGGGGGGTTTATTGTCAGTAATTGGGGGGGGTTTATTGTCAGTAATTGGGGGGGGTTTATTGTCAGTAATTGGGGGGGTTTATTGTCAGTAATTGGGGGGGGGTTTATTGTCAGTAATTGGGGGGGGTTTATTGTCAGTAATTGGGGGGGGTTTATTGTCAGTAATTGGGGGGGTTTATTGTCAGTAATTGGGGGGGGTTTATTGTCAGTAATTGGGGGGGGTTTATTGTCAGTAATTGGGGGGGGTTTATTGTCAGTAATTGGGGGGGGTTTATTGTCAGTAATTGGGGGGGGTTTATTGTCAGTAATTGGGGGGGTTTATTGTCAGTAATTGGGGGGGTTTATTGTCAGTAATTGGGGGGGGGTTTATTGTCAGTAATTGGGGGGGGTTTATTGTCAGTCATTGGGGGGGTTTATTGTCAGTAATTGGGGGGGTTTATTGTCAGTAATTGGGGGGGTTTATTGTCAGTAATTGGGGGGGGTTTATTGTCAGTAATTGGGGGGGTTTATTGTCAGTAATTGGGGGGGGTTTATTGTCAGTAATTGGGGGGGGTTATTGTCAGTAATTGGGGGGGTTTATTGTCAGTAATTGGGGGGGGTTTATTGTCAGTAATTGGGGGGGTTTATTGTCAGTAATTGGGGGGGGTTTATTGTCAGTAATTGGGGGGGGTTTATTGTCAGTAATTGGGGGGGGTTTATTGTCAGTAATTGGGGGGGGGGTTTATTGTCAGTAATTGGGGGGTTTATTGTCAGTAATTGGGGGGGTTTATTGTCAGTAATTGGGGGGGGTTATTGTCAGTAATTGGGGGGTATTGTCAGTAATTGGGGGGGGTTTATTGTCAGTAATTGGGGGGGTTTATTGTCAGTAATTGGGGGGGTTTATTGTCAGTAATTGGGGGGGGTTTATTGTCAGTAATTGGGGGGTTTATTGTCAGTAATTGGGGGGGTTTATTGTCAGTAATTGGGGGGGTTTATTGTCAGTAATTGGGGGGGTTTATTGTCAGTAATTGGGGGGTTATTGTCAGTAATTGGGGGGTTTATTGTCAGTAATTGGGGGGGTTTATTGTCAGTAATTGGGGGGGGTTTATTGTCAGTAATTGAAACATAAGAACATAAGAAATAGGAGCAGGAGTAGGCCATCCAGCCCTTCGAGCCTGCCCCGCCATTCAATAAGATCATGGCTGATCTGTCGTGGCTCAGTTCCACATTCCCGCCCTCTCCCCATAACCCTTAATCCCTCTCATCAAAAACCCATCAACCTGCGTCTTAAAAATATTTAGCGAGGTAGCCTCCACCACTTCAACGGGCAGAGAATTCCAGAGATTCACCACCCTTTGAGTGAAGAAAATTCCTCCTCAACTCCGTTCTAAACCGCCCCCCCTTTATCTTGAGGCTGTGCCCCCTAGTCCTACTGTCTTTTTGAGCGGGAAGAGTCTCTCCACCTCTATCCTATCCATCCCATTCATCATCTTATACGTCTCAATGAGATCTCCGCTCATTCTTCTAAACTCTAACGAGTACAAGCCTAGTTTATTCAGCCTCTCCTCATAGCTCAATCCCCTCAACTCCGGTATCAGCCTAGTAAACCTCCTCTGCACTCCCTCCAAGTTATTGTCAGTAATTGGGGGGGTTTATTGTCAGTAATTGGGGGGGGTTATTGTCAGTATTGGGGGGGTTTATTGTCAGTAATTGGGGGGGTTATTGTCAGTAATTGGGGGGGGTTTATTGTCAGTAATTGGGGGGGGTTTATTGTCAGTAATTGGGGGGGTTTATTGTCAGTAATTGGGGGGGGTTTATTGTCAGTAATTGGGGGGGGTTTATTGTCAGTCATTGGGGGGTTTATTGTCAGTAATTGGGGGGGGTTATTGTCAGTAATTGGGGGGGTTTACTGTCAGTAATTGGAGGGGTTTATTGTCAGTAATTGGGGGGGTTTATTGTCAGTAATTGGGGGGGTTTATTGTCAGTAATTGGGGGGTTTATTGTCAGTAATTGGGGGGGTTTATTGTCAGTAATTGGGGGGGGGTTTATTGTCAGTAATTGGGGGGGGTTTATTGTCAGTAATTGGGGGGGGGTTTATTGTCAGTAACTGGGGGGTTTATTGTCAGTAATTGGGGGGGGGTTTATTGTCAGTAATTGGGGGGGTTTATTGTCAGTAATTGGGGGGGGTTTATTGTCAGTAATTGGGGGGTTTATTGTCAGTAATTGGGGGGGTTATTGTCAGTAATTGGGGGGGTTATTGTCAGTAATTGGGGGGGTTTATTGTCAGTAATTGGGGGGGTTTATTGTCAGTAATTGGGGGGGGTTTATTGTCAGTAATTGGGGGGGGTTATTGTCAGTAATTGGGGGGGTTATTGTCAGTAATTGGGGGGGTTTATTGTCAGTAATTGGGGGGGTTTATTGTCAGTAATTGGGGGGGTTTATTGTCAGTAATTGAACATAAGAACATAAGAAATAGGAGCAGGAGTAGGCCATCCAGCCCTTCGAGCCTGCCCCGCCATTCAATAAGATCATGGCTGATCTGTCGTGGCTCAGTTCCACATTCCCGCCCTCTCCCCATAACCCTTAATCCCCTCTCATCAAAAACCCATCAACCTGCGTCTTAAAAATATTTAGCGAGGTAGCCTCCACCACTTCAACGGGCAGAGAATTCCAGAGATTCACCACCCTTTGAGTGAAGAAATTCCTCCTCAACTCCGTTCTAAACCGCCCCCCTTTATCTTGAGGCTGTGCCCCTAGTCCTACTGTCCTTTCTGAGCGGGAAGAGTCTCCACCTCTATCCTATCCATCCCATTCATCATCTTATACGTCTCAATGAGATCTCCGCTCATTCTTCTAAACTCTAACGAGTACAAGCCTAGTTTATTCAGCCTCTCCTCATAGCTCAATCCCCTCAACTCCGGTATCAGCCTAGTAAACCTCCTCTGCACTCCCTCCAAGGTTATTGTCAGTAATTGGGGGGGGTTTATTGTCAGTAATTGGGGGGGGTTATTGTCAGTAATTGGGGGGGTTTATTGTCAGTAATTGGGGGGGGTTATTGTCAGTAATTGGGGGGGGTTATTGTCAGTAATTGGGGGGGTTTATTGTCAGTAATTGGGGGGGGTTTATTGTCAGTAATTGGGGGGGGTTATTGTCAGTAATTGGGGGGGGTTATTGTCAGTAATTGGGGGGGGGTTTATTGTCAGTAATTGGGGGGGGGTTTATTGTCAGTAATTGGGGGGGTTTATTGTCAGTAATTGGGGGGGGGTTTATTGTCAGTAATTGGGGGGGGGGTTTATTGTCAGTAATTGGGGGGGTTTATTGTCAGTAATTGGGGGGGGGTTTATTGTCAGTAATTGGGGGGGGGTTTATTGTCAGTAATTGGGGGGGGTTTATTGTCAGTAATTGGGGGGGTTTATTGTCAGTAATTGGGGGGGTTATTGTCAGTAATTGGGGGGGTTATTGTCAGTAATTGGGGGGGTTTATTGTCAGTAATTGGGGGGGGTTTATTGTCAGTAATTGAACATAAGAACATAAGAAATAGGAGCAGGAGTAGGCCATCCAGCCCTTCGAGCCTGCCCCGCCATTCAATAAGATCATGGCTGATCTGTCGTGGCTCAGTTCCACATTCCCGCCCTCTCCCCATAACCCTTAATCCCTCTCATCAAAAACCCATCAACCTGCGTCTTAAAAATATTTAGCGAGGTAGCCTCCACCACTTCAACGGGCAGAGAATTCCAGAGATTCACCACCCTTTGAGTGAAGAAATTCCTCCTCAACTCCGTTCTAACCGCCCCCCCTTTATCTTGAGGCTGTGCCCCCTAGTCCTACTGTCCTTTCTGAGCGGGAAGAGTCTCTCCACCTCTATCCTATCCATCCCATTCATCATCTTATACGTCTCAATGAATCTCCGCTCATTCTTCTAAACTCTAACGAGTACAAGCCTAGTTTATTCAGCCTCTCCTCATAGCTCAATCCCCTCAACTCCGGTATCAGCCTAGTAAACCTCCTCTGCACTCCCTCCAAGGTTATTGTCAGTAATTGGGGGGGTTTATTGTCAGTAATTGGGGGGGGTTATTGTCAGTAATTGGGGGGGGTTTATTGTCAGTAATTGGGGGGGTTATTGTCAGTAATTGGGGGGGTTATTGTCAGTAATTGGGGGGGGTTTATTGTCAGTAATTGGGGGGGGTTTATTGTCAGTAATTGGGGGGGGTTATTGTCAGTAATTGGGGGGGTTATTGTCAGTAATTGGGGGGGGGTTTATTGTCAGTAATTGGGGGGGGTTATTGTCAGTAATTGGGGGGGTTTATTGTCAGTAATTGGGGGGGGGTTTATTGTCAGTAATTGGGGGGGGGGTTATTGTCAGTAATTGGGGGGTTTATTGTCAGTAATTGGGGGGGGTTTATTGTCAGTAATTGGGGGGGGTTTATTGTCAGTAATTGGGGGGGGTTTATTGTCAGTATTGGGGGGGTTTATTGTCAGTAATTGGGGGGGGGTTTATTGTCAGTAATTGGGGGGGGTTTATTGTCAGTAATTGGGGGGGGGGTTTATTGTCAGTAATTGGGGGGGTTTATTGTCAGTAATTGGGGGGGGTTTATTGTCAGTAATTGGGGGGGGGTTTATTGTCAGTAATTGGGGGGTTTATTGTCAGTAATTGGGGGGGGTTATTGTCAGTAATTGGGGGGGGGGTTTATTGTCAGTAATTGGGGGGGTTTATTGTCAGTAATTGGGGGGGTTTATTGTCAGTAATTGGGGGGGGTTTACTGTCAGTAATTGGGGGGGTTTAATTTCAGTAATTGGGGGGGGGTTATTGTCAGTAATTGGGGGGGTTTATTGTCAGTAATTGGGGGGGTTTATTGTCAGTAATTGGTGGGGTTTATTGTCAGTAATTGGGGGGGGTTTACTGTCAGTAATTGGGGGGGTTTATTGTCAGTAATTGGGGGGGTTTATTGTCAGTAATTGGGGGGGTTTATTGTCAGTAATTGGGGGGGGTTTATTGTCAGTAATTGGGGGGGTTATTGTCAGTAATTGGGGGGGGGTTTATTGTCAGTAATTGGGGGGCATTATTGTCAGTAATTGGGGGGGGTTATTGTCAGTAATTGGGGGGGGGTGTTTACTCAGTGGTGGGTTACTCAGGGTGATTATTATCTCTCTCTGTCTCAGCACGGGGAGACTTGTTATAACTGGGATGAGTCTCTGATTTGCCCCTTTGCTGGTCTAAAGATGTGGCCTAGGATTGTACCATCCCCTGTTCCCCCTACA
>NW_027650815.1:5000-7500 GCF_965287045.1 Carcharhinus amblyrhynchos
TAGGGGGGCTGGGAGGGGGTACAGAGTAGGGAGGGGGTGTAGGGGGGCTGGAGGGGGTTACAGAGATAGGGAGGGGGTGTAGGGGGGCTGGAGGAGGTTACAGAGATAGGGAGGGGGTGTAGGGGGGCTGGAGGGGGTTACAGAGATAGGGAGGGGGTGTAGGGGGGCTGGAGGAGGTTACAGAGATAGGGAGGGGTGTAGGGGGTGCTGGAGGGGGTTACAGAGATAGGGAGGGGGTGTAGGGGGCTGGAGGGGTTACAGAGGATAGGGAGGGGGTGTAGGGGGCTGGAGGGGGTTACAGAGATAGGGAGGGGGTGTACAGAGTGGGATGGGTGAGAGGATGAAGTGGATTTGATGACGTGTGTGTTCAGAGTCAGAGAGATCGCTGACAGTGTGAAGAATTACACACCATCGATAAGACGTGGAGGGAACGCAGGGAGTTCCTGTTAATCCACATTCCAGAGAGATCTCAGATTCCAGACAAACTCAAAAACATTCTCACTCTCCACATTCCTCATCTCTGCCTCACTGAACTGGTCATCGGTTGAGATAATTTCCCGTAACCACCTGACCTCTGGGACCGAGTGTCACAGTGCGTTAGATACACTGTCCTTTCCCCCTCTCTGGGTATCACAGTGCGTTAGATACACTGTCCTTTCCCCCACTCTGGGACCGGGTGTCACAGTGCGTTAGATACACTGTCCTTTCCCCCACTCTGGGACCGGGTGTCACAGTGCGTTAGATACACTGTCCTTTCCCCCACTCTGGGACCGGGTGTCACAGTGCGTTAGATACACTGTCCTTTCCCCCACTCTGGGACCGGGTATCACAGTGCGTTAGATACACTGTCCTTTCCCCCACTCTGGGACCGGGTGTCACAGTGCGTTAGATACACTGTCCTTTCCCCCACTCTGGGACCGGGTGTCACAGTGCGTTAGATACACTGTCCTTTCCCCCTCTCTGGGACCGGGTGTCACAGTGCGTTAGATACACTGTCCTTTCCCCCTCTCTGGGACCGGGTGTCACAGTGCGTTAGATACACTGTCCTTTCCCCCTCTCTGGGTATCACAGTGCGTTAGATACACTGTCCTTTCCCCCACTCTGGGACCGGGTGTCACAGTGCGTTAGATACACTGTCCTTCCCCCACTCTGGGACCGGGTGTCACAGTGCGTTAGATACACTGTCCTTTCCCCAACTCTGGGACCGGGTGTCACAGTGTGTTAGATACACTGTCCTTTCCCACCTCTGGGACCGGGTGTCACAGTGCGTTAGATACACTGTCCTTTCCCCCACTCTGGGACCGGGTGTCACAGTGCGTTAGATACACTGTCCTTTCCCCTCTCTGGGACCGGGTGTCACAGTGCGTTAGATACACTGTCCTTTCCCCCACTCTGGGACCGGGTGTCACAGTGCGTTAGATACACTGTCCTTTCCCCCTCTCTGGGACCGGGTGTCACAGTGCGTTAGATACACTGTCCTTTCCCCCACTCTGGGACCGGGTGTCACAGTGCGTTAGATACACTGTCCTTTCCCCCACTCTGGGACCGGGTGTCACAGTGCGTTAGATACACTGTCCTTTCCCCCTCTCTGGGACCGGGTGTCACAGTGCGTTAGATACACTGTCCTTTCCCCACTCTGGGACCGGGTGTCACAGTGCGTTAGATACACTGTCCTTTCCCCCTCTGGGACCGGGTGTCACAGTGCGTTAGATACACTGTCCTTTCCCCCTCTGGGACCGGGTGTCACAGTGTGTTAGATACACTGTCCTTTCCCCCTCTCTGGGACCGGGTGTCACAGTGCGTTAGATATGGTGGGTCTGAGATACAGACTAGAATCTAATCGGGGAGTGAGTTACAGACTGGAATCTAATCGAGGGGTTCGGGGTGGTTTATATATAGAATAACAGATACCCGGGAGTGAGTTACAGACTGGAATCTAATTGAGGGGTTCGGGGTGGTTTATATACAGAATAACAGATACCTGGGAGCGAGTTACAGACTGGAATCTAATCGAGGGGTTCGGGGTGGTTTATACATAGAATAACAGATACCCGGGAGTCAGTTACAGACTGGAATCTAATCGAGGGGTTCGGGGTGGTTTATATACAGAATAACAGATACCCGGGAGTGAGTTACAGACTGGAATCTAATCGAGGGGTTCGGGGGGTTTATATACAGAATAACAGATACCCGGGAGTGAGTTACAGACTGGAATCTAATCGAGGGGTTCGGGGTGGTTTATATACAGAATAACAGATACCCGGGAGTGAGTTACAGACTGGAATCTAATCGAGGGGTTCGGGGTGGTTTATATATAGAATAACAGATACCCGGGAGTGAGTTACAGACTGGAATCTAATCGAGGGGTTCGGGATGGTTTATATATAGAATAACAGATACCCGGGAGTGAGTTACAGACGGGAATCTAATCGAGGGGTTCGGGGTGGTTTATATATAGAATAACAGATACCCGGGAGTGAGTTACAGACTGGAATCTAAT
>NW_027650815.1:15000-41742 GCF_965287045.1 Carcharhinus amblyrhynchos
CCAATTCCAATCCCCTTCCCGTTCACTCCCACTCTACACAATCCCAATCCCCTTCCCGTTCACTCCCACTGTACACAATCCCGATCCCCTTCCCGTTCACTCCCACTGTACACAATCCCAATCCCCTTCCCGTTCACTCCCACTCTACACAATCCCAATCCCCCTTCCCGTTCACTCCCACTCTACACAATCCCGATCCCCTTCCCGTTCACTCCCACTCTACACAATCCCAATCCCCCTTCCCGTTCACTCCCACTGTACACAATCCCAATCCCCTTCCCGTTCACTCCCACTCTACACAATCCCAATCCCCCTTCCCGTTCACTCCCACTGTACACAATCCCAATCCCCTTCCCGTTCACTCCCACTGTACACAATCCCAATCCCCCTTCCCGTTCACTCCCACTGTACACAATCCCAATCCCCTTCCCGTTCACTCCCACTGTACACAATCCCAATCCCCTTCCCGTTCACTCCCACTGTACACAATCCCAATCCCCCTTCCCGTTCACTCCCACTGTACACAATCCCAATCCCCTTCCCGTTCACTCCCACTGTACACAATCCCAATCCCCTTCCCGTTCACTCCCACTGTACACAATCCCAATCCCCTTCCCGTTCACTCCCACTGTACACAATCCCGATCCCCTTCCCGTTCACTCCCACTGTACACAATCCCGATCCCCTTCCTGTTCACTCCCACTGTACACAATCCCGATCCCCTTCCCGTTCACTCCCACTGTACACAATCCCAATCCCCCTTCCCGTTCACTCCCACTCTACACAATCCCAATCCCCCTTCCCGTTCACTCCCACTGTACACAATCCCGATCCCCTTCCCGTTCACTCCCACTGTACACAATCCCAATCCCCTTCCCGTTCACTCCCACTGTACACAATCCCAACCCCCTTCCCGTTCACTCCCACTGTACACAATCCCAATCCCCTTCCCGTTCACTCCCACTGTACACAATCCCAATCCCCTTCCCGTTCACTCCCACTGTACACAATCCCGATCCCCTTCCCGTTCACTCCCACTGTACACAATCCCAATCCCCCTTCCCGTTCACTCCCACTGTACACAATCCCGATCCCCTTCCCGTTCACTCCCGCTGTACACAATCCCAATCCCCCTTCCCATTCACTCCCACTGTACACAATCCCAATCCCCTTCCCGTTCTCTCCCACTGTACACAATCCCAATCCCCTTCCCGTTCACTCCCACTGTGCACAATCCCAATCCCCTTCCCGTTCACTCCCACTGTACACAATCCCGATCCCCTTCCCGTTCACTCCCACTGTACACAATCCCGATCCCCTTCCCGTTCACTCCCACTGTACACAATCCCAATCCCCTTCCCGTTCACTCCCACTGTACACAATCCCAATCCCCTTCCCGTTCACTCCCACTGTACACAATCCCAACCCCCTTCCCGTTCACTCCCACTGTACACAATCCCAATGATGATGTTTTTCCCTTGAGTCCAGAACGGATCACTAACCTGGAAGCAGAACGCTTGACTCTGAAGGAAGAGTTGGAAAGTCTGAAGGAGAGAATGAAGGTAGGATGGGGTGAGAGGGGCGAGGGGTGGGGGGACGTGAGCTCATTACATTCTCTGTGCTGCCATCCCCATCCTTCTCCCGAGCTCCCAGCGTCAGAATTTCTCCGTATTAGGCACACGGATTTTCCTCTCTCTCTCACACACACTCCTGTATCTGGGGAGGTCTCTCTAACCCTCTCTCTCACACACACACTCCTGTATCTGGGGAGGTCTCTCGAACCCTCTCTCACACACACACACTCCTGTATCTGGGGAGGTCTCTCTAACCCTCTCTCTCTCTCACACACTCCTGTATCTGGGGAGGTCTCTCTAACCCTCTCTCTCTCTCACACACACTCCTGTATCTGGGGAGGTCTCTCTAACCCTCTCTCTCTCACACACACACACTCCTGTATCTGGGGAGGTCTCTCTCACCCTCTCTCTCTCACACACACACTCCTGTATCTGGGGGGGTCTCTCTCACCCTCTCTCTCTCACACACACACTCCTGTATCTGGGGGGGTCTCTCTAACCCTCTCTCTCTCACACACACACACACACTCCTGTATCTGGGGAGGTCTCTCTAACCCTCTCTCTCTCTCTCACACACACACTCCTGTATCTGGGGAGGTCTCTCTAACCCTCTCTCTCTCTCACACACACTCCTGTATCTGGGGAGGTCTCTCTAACCCTCTCTCTCACACACACACACTCCTGTATCTGGGGGGGTCTCTCTAACCCTCTCTCTCTCACACACACACACTCCTGTATCTGGGGGAGTCTCTCTAACCCTCTCTCTCTCACACACACACACTCCTGTATCTGGGGAGGTCTCTCTAACCCTCTCTCTCACACACACACTCCTGTATCTGGGGAGGTCTCTCTAACCCTCTCTCTCTCACACACACACACTCCTGTATCTGGGGAGGTCTCTCTAACCCTCTCTCTCTCACACACACTCCTGTATCTGGGGAGGTCTCTCTAACCCTCTCTCTCTCTCACACACACTCCTGTATCTGGGGAGGTCTCTCTAACCCTCTCTCTCTCACACACACACTCCTGTATCTGGGGAGGTCTCTCTAACCCTCTCTCTCTCACACACACACACTCCTGTATCTGGGGAGGTCTCTCTAACCCTCTCTCTCTCACACACACTCCTGTATCTGGGGAGGTCTCTCTAACCCTCTCTCTCACACACACACTCCTGTATCTGGGGAGGTCTCTCTAACCCTCTCTCTCACACACACACTCCTGTATCTGGGGAGGTCTCTCTAACCCTCTCTCTCTCACACACACACTCTGTATCTGGGGAGGTCTCTCTAACCCTCTCTCTCTCACACACACACACTCCTGTATCTGGGGGGGTCTCTCTAACCCTCTCTCTCTCACACACACTCCTGTATCTGGGGGGGGTCTATCTGACCCTCTCTCTCTCACACACACACACTCCTGTATCTGGGGAGGTCTCTCTAACCCTCTCTCTCTCTCACACACACACTCCTGTATCTGGGGGGGTCTCTCTAACCCTCTCTCTCTCACACACACACACTCCTGTATCTGGGGGGGTCTCTCTAACCCTCTCTCCCTCTCTCACACACACTCCTGTATCTGGGGAGGTCTCTCTAACCCTCTCTCTCTCTCACACACACACTCTTTATCTGGGGAGGTCTCTCTAACCCTCTCTCTCTCACACTCTGTATCTGGGGAGGTCTCCCTAACCCTCTCTCTCTCTCACACACACTCCTGTATCTGGGGAGGTCTCTCTAACCCTCTCTCTCTCACACACACTCCTGTATCTGGGGAGGTCTCTCTAACCCTCTCTCTCACACACACACTCCTGTATCTGGGGAGGTCTCTCTAACCCTCTCTCTCACACACACACTCCTGTATCTGGGGAGGTCTCTCTAACCCTCTCTCTCTCTCACACACTCCTGTATCTGGGGAGGTCTCTCTAACCCTCTCTCTCTCTCACACACACTCCTGTATCTGGGGGGGTCTCTCTAACCCTCTCTCTCTCTCTCACACACACTCCTGTATCTGGGGGGGTCTCTCTAACCCTCTCTCTCACACACACACACTCCTGTATCTGGGGAGGTCTCTCTAACCCTCTCTCTCACACACACACACTCCTGTATCTGGGGGGGTCTCTCTCACCCTCTCTCTCTCACACACACACTCCTGTATCTGGGGGGGTCTCTCTAACCCTCTCTCTCTCACACACACACACACACTCCTGTATCTGGGGAGGTCTCTCTAACCCTCTCTCTCTCTCACACACACACTCCTGTATCTGGGGAGGTCTCTCTAACCCTCTCTCTCTCTCACACACACTCCTGTATCTGGGGAGGTCTCTCTAACCCTCTCTCTCACACACACACACTCCTGTATCTGGGGGGGTCTCTCTAACCCTCTCTCTCTCACACACACACACTCCTGTATCTGGGGGAGTCTCTCTAACCCTCTCTCTCTCACACACACACACTCCTGTATCTGGGGAGGTCTCTCTAACCCTCTCTCTCACACACACACTCCTGTATCTGGGGAGGTCTCTCTAACCCTCTCTCTCTCACACACACACACTCCTGTATCTGGGGAGGTCTCTCTAACCCTCTCTCTCTCACACACACTCCTGTATCTGGGGAGGTCTCTCTAACCCTCTCTCTCTCTCACACACACTCCTGTATCTGGGGAGGTCTCTCTAACCCTCTCTCTCTCACACACACACACTCCTGTATCTGGGGAGGTCTCTCTAACCCTCTCTCTCTCACACACACACACTCCTGTATCTGGGGGAGTCTCTCTAACCCTCTCTCTCTCACACACACACACTCCTGTATCTGGGGAGGTCTCTCTAACCCTCTCTCTCTCACACACACTCCTGTATCTGGGGAGGTCTCTCTAACCCTCTCTCTCTCTCTCACACACACTCCTGTATCTGGGGAGGTCTCTCTAACCCTCTCTCTCTCACACACACTCCTGTATCTGGGGAGGTCTCTCTAACCCTCTCTCTCACACACACACTCCTGTATCTGGGGAGGTCTCTCTAACCCTCTCTCTCTCACACACACACTCCTGTATCTGGGGAGGTCTCTCTAACCCTCTCTCTCTCACACACACACACACTCCTGTATCTGGGGAGGTCTCTCTAACCCTCTCTCTCTCTCACACACACTCCTGTATCTGGGGAGGTCTCTCTAACCCTCTCTCTCACACACACACACTCATGTATCTGGGGGGGGTCTCTCTAACCCTCTCTCTCTCACACTCTGTATCTGGGGAGGCCTCTCTAACCCTCTCTCTCACACACACACTCCTGTATCTTGGGGGGTCTCTCTAACCCTCTCTCTCTCTCACACACACTCTTGTATCTGGGGGGGTCTCTCTAACCCTCTCTCCCTCACACACACACTCCTGTATCTGGGGAGGTCTCTCTAACCCTCTCTCTCTCACACTCTGTATCTGGGGAGGTCTCTCTAACCCTCTCTCTCTCACACAAACTCCTGTATCTGGGGAGGTCTCTCTAACCCTCTCTCTCTCACACACACACACTCCTGTATCTGGGGGGGTCTCTCTAATCCTCTCTCTCACACACACACTCCTGTATCTGGGGAGGTCTCTCTAACCCTCTCTCTCTCACACTCTTTATCTGGGGAGGTCTCTCTAACCCTCTCTCTCTCACACACACACACTCCTGTATCTGGGAAGGTCTCTCTAACCCTCTCTCTCACACACACACACTCCTGTATCTGGGGAGGTCTCTCTAACCCTCTCTCACACACACACACACTCCTGTATCTGGGGAGGTCTCTCTAACCCTCTCTCTCTCACACACACACACACTCCTGTATCTGGGGAGGTCTCTCGAACCCTCTCTCTCTCTCACACACACACTACTCTATCTGGGGAGGTCTCTCTAACCCTCTCTCTCTCACACACACTCCTCTATCTGGGGAGGTCTCTCTAACCCTCTCTCTCTCACACACACACTCCTGTATCTGGGGGGGTCTCTCTAACCCTCTCTGTCTCACACACACACACTCCTGTATCTGGGGAAGTCTCTCTAACCCTCTCTCTCTCTCTCACACACACTCCTGTATCTGGGGAGGTCTCTCTAACCCTCTCTCTCTCTCACACACACTCCTGTATCTGGGGAGGTCTCTCTAACCCTCTCTCTCACACACACACACTCCTGTATCTGGGGGGGTCTCTCTAACCCTCTCTCTCTCACACACACACACTCCTGTATCTGGGGGAGTCTCTCTAACCCTCTCTCTCTCACACACACACACTCCTGTATCTGGGGAGGTCTCTCTAACCCTCTCTCTCTCACACACACACACTCCTGTATCTGGGGAGGTCTCTCTAACCCTCTCTCTCACACACATACTCCTGTATCTGGGGAGGTCTCTCTAACCCTCTCTCTCACACACACACACTCCTGTACCTGGGGGAGTCTCTCTAACCCTCTCTCTCTCACACACACACAGTCCTGTATCTGGGGAGGTCTCTCTAACCCTCTCTCTCTCACACACACTCCTGTATCTGGGGAGGTCTCTCTAACCCTCTCTCTCACACACTCCTGTATCTGGGGAGGTCTCTCTAACCCTCTCTCTCTCACACACACATTCCTGTATCTGGGGTGGTCTCTCTAACCCTCTCTCTCACACACACACACTCCTCTATCTGGGGAGGTCTCTCTAACCCTCTCTCTCTCTCACACACTCCTGTATCTGGGGAGGTCTCTCTAACCCTCTCTCACACACACACACACACTCCTGTATCTGGGGAGGTCTCTCTAACCCTCTCTCTCTCACACACACACACACTCCTGTATCTGGGGAGGTCTCTCGAACCCTCTCTCTCTCTCACACACACACTCCTGTATCTGGGGAGGTCTCTCTAACCCTCTCTCTCACACACACACACTCCTGTATCTTGGGAGGTCTCTCTAACCCTCTCTCTCTCACACACACTCCTGTATCTGGGGAGGTCTCCCTAACCCTCTCTCTCTCTCACACACACACTCCTGTATCTGGGGGGGTCTCTCTAACCCTCTCTCTCTCACACACACTCCTGTATCTGGGGGGGGTCTATCTGACCCTCTCTCTCTCACACACACACTCCTGTATCTGGGGAGGTCTCTCTAACCCTCTCTCTCTCTCACACACACACTCCTGTATCTGGGGAGGTCTCTCTAACCCTCTCTCTCACACACACACTCCTGTATCTGGGGAGGTCTCTCTAACCCTCTCTCTCTCTCACACACACTCCTGTATCTGGGGGGGTCTCTCTAACCCTCTCTCTCTCACACACACACTCCTGCATCTGGGGAGGTCTCTCTAACCCTCTCTCTCTCACACACACACTCCTGTATCTGGGGAGGTCTCTCTAACCCTCTCTCTCTCACACTCTGTATCTGGGGAGGTCTCTCTAACCCTCTCTCTCACACACTCCTGTATCTGGGGAGGTCTCTCTAACCCTCTCTCTCTCACACTCTGTATCTGGGGAGGTCTCTCTAACCCTCTCTCTCTCACACACACACACACTCCTGTATCTGGGGAGGTCTCTCTAACCCTCTCTCTCTCTCTCACACACTCCTGTATCTGGGGAGGTCTCTCTAACCCTCTCTCTCTCTCTCACATACACTCCTGTATCTGGGGAGGTCTCTCTAACCCTCTCTCTCTCTCTCACACACTCCTGTATCTGGGGAGGTCTCTCTAACCCTCTCTCTCACACACACACTGCTGTATCTGGGGAGGTCTCTCTAACCCTCTCTCTCTCTCACACACACACACACTCCTGTATCTGGGGAGGTCTCTCTAACCCTCTCTCTCTCTCACACACACACTCCTGTATCTGGGGAGGTCTCTCTAACCCTCTCTCTCTCTCACACACACTCCTGTATCTGGGGAGGTCTCTCTAACCCTCTCTCTCACACACACACACACACTCCTGTATCTGGGAAGGTCTCTCTAACCCTCTCTCTCTCTCACACACACTCCTGTATCTGGGAAGGTCTCTCTAACCCTCTCTCTCTCTCACACACACACTCCTGTATCTGGGGAGGTCTCTCTAACCCTCTCTCTCTCACACACACACTCCTGTATCTGGGGAGGTCTCTCTAACCCTCTCTCTCTCTCACACACACTCCTGTATCTGGGGAGGTCTCTCTAACCCTCTCTCTCTCTCACACACACACTCCTGTATCTGGGGAG
Source organism: Carcharhinus amblyrhynchos (assembly GCF_965287045.1). Taxonomy (NCBI): domain Eukaryota; kingdom Metazoa; phylum Chordata; class Chondrichthyes; order Carcharhiniformes; family Carcharhinidae; genus Carcharhinus; species Carcharhinus amblyrhynchos. The sequence goes on from NW_027650815.1 coordinate 22,757, forward strand.
GTCTCTCTAACCCTCTCTCTCTCACACACACATTCCTGTATCTGGGGAGGTCTCTCTAACCCTCTCTCTCTCTCACACACACACACTCCTGTATCTGGGGAGGTCTCTCTAACCCTCTCTCTCACACACACACACTCCTGTATCTGGGGAGGTCTCTCTAACCCTCTCTCTCTCACACTCTGTATCTGGGGGGGTCTCTCTAACCCTCTCTCTCTCACACACACACTCCTGTATCTGGGGAGGTCTCTCTAACCCTCTCTCTCTCATACACACACACACTCCTGTATCTGGGGAGGTCTCTCTAACCCTCTCTCTCTCTCACACACACACACTCCTGTATCTGGGGAGGTCTCTCTAACCCTCTCTCTCTCACACTCTGTATCTGGGGAGGTCTCTCTAACCCTCTCTCTCTCACACACACACACTCCTGTATCTGGGGAGGTCTCTCTAACACTCTCTCTCTCACACACTCCTCTATCTGGGGAGGTCTCTCTAACCCTCTCTCTCACACACACACACTCCTGTATCTGGGGAGGTCTCTCTAACCCTCTCTCTCTCTCTCACACACTCCTGTATCTGGGGAGGTCTCTCTAACCCTCTCACACACACACACACTCCTGTATCTGGGGAGGTCTCTCTAACCCTCTCTCTCACACACTCCTGTATCTGGGGGGGTCTCTCTAACCCTCTCTCTCTCTCACACACACTCCTGTATCTGGGGAGGTCTCTCCAACCCTCTCTCTCTCTCACACACTCCTGTATCTGGGGAGGTCTCTCTAACCCTCTCACACACACACACACACTCCTGTATCTGGGGAGGTCTCTCTAACCCTCTCTCTCTCACACTCTGTATCTGGGGGGGTCTCTCTAACCCTCTCACTCTCACACACTCCTGTATCTGGGGGGGTCTCTCTAACCCTCTCTCTCTCTCACACACACTCCTGTATCTGGGGAGGTCTCTCTAACCCTCTCTCTCACACACACACACTCCTGTATCTGGGGAGGTCTCTCTAACCCTCTCTCTCTCTCTCACACACACTCCTGTATCTGGAGAGGTCTCTCTAACCCTCTCTCTCTCACACACACACACTCCTGTATCTGGGGAGGTCTCTCTAACCCTCTCTCTCTCATACACACACACACTCCTGTATCTGGGGAGGTCTCTCTAACCCTCTCTCTCTCACACACACACACTCCTGTATCTGGGGAGGTCTCTCTAACCCTCTCTCTCACACACATACTCCTGTATCTGGGGAGGTCTCTCTAACCCTCTCTCTCTCTCTCACACACTCCTGTATCTGGGAAGGTCTCTCTAACCCTCTCTCTCTCTCTCACACACACACTCCTGTATCTGGGGAGGTCTCTCTAACCCTCTCTCTCACACACACACACTCCTGTATCTGGGGAGGTCTCTCTAACCCTCTCTCTCTCTCACACACACACTCCTGTATCTGGGGAGGTCTCTCTAACCCTCTCTCTCTCACACACACATTCCTGTATCTGGGGAGGTCTCTCTAACCCTCTCTCTCTCTCACACACACACACTCCTGTATCTGGGGAGGTCTCTCTAACCCTCTCTCTCACACACACACACTCCTGTATCTGGGGAGGTCTCTCTAACCCTCTCTCTCTCACACTCTGTATCTGGGGGGGTCTCTCTAACCCTCTCTCTCTCACACACACACTCCTGTATCTGGGGAGGTCTCTCTAACCCTCTCTCTCTCATACACACACACACTCCTGTATCTGGGGAGGTCTCTCTAACCCTCTCTCTCTCACACACACACACTCCTGTATCTGGGGAGGTCTCTCTAACACTCTCTCTCTCACACACTCCTCTATCTGGGGAGGTCTCTCTAACCCTCTCTCTCACACACACACACTCCTGTATCTGGGGAGGTCTCTCTAACCCTCTCTCTCTCTCTCACACACTCCTGTATCTGGGGAGGTCTCTCTAACCCTCTCACACACACACACACTCCTGTATCTGGGGAGGTCTCTCTAACCCTCTCTCTCACACACTCCTGTATCTGGGGGGGTCTCTCTAACCCTCTCTCTCTCTCACAAACACTCCTGTATCTGGGGAGGTCTCTCCAACCCTCTCTCTCTCTCACACACTCCTGTATCTGGGGAGGTCTCTCTAACCCTCTCACACACACACACACACTCCTGTATCTGGGGAGGTCTCTCTAACCCTCTCTCTCTCACACTCTGTATCTGGGGGGGTCTCTCTAACCCTCTCTCTCTCACACACTCCTGTATCTGGGGGGGTCTCTCTAACCCTCTCTCTCTCTCACACACACTCCTGTATCTGGGGAGGTCTCTCTAACCCTCTCTCTCTCTCACACACACACACTCCTGTATCTGGGGAGGTCTCTCTAACCCTCTCTCTCTCACACTCTGTATCTGGGGAGGTCTCTCTAACCCTCTCTCTCTCACACACACACACTCCTGTATCTGGGGAGGTCTCTCTAACACTCTCTCTCTCACACACTCCTCTATCTGGGGAGGTCTCTCTAACCCTCTCTCTCACACACACACACTCCTGTATCTGGGGAGGTCTCTCTAACCCTCTCTCTCTCTCTCACACACTCCTGTATCTGGGGAGGTCTCTCTAACCCTCTCACACACACACACACTCCTGTATCTGGGGAGGTCTCTCTAACCCTCTCTCTCACACACTCCTGTATCTGGGGGGGTCTCTCTAACCCTCTCTCTCTCTCACACACACTCCTGTATCTGGGGAGGTCTCTCCAACCCTCTCTCTCTCTCACACACTCCTGTATCTGGGGAGGTCTCTCTAACCCTCTCACACACACACACACACTCCTGTATCTGGGGAGGTCTCTCTAACCCTCTCTCTCTCACACTCTGTATCTGGGGGGGTCTCTCTAACCCTCTCTCTCTCTCACACACACTCCTGTATCTGGGGAGGTCTCTCTAACCCTCTCTCTCACACACACACACTCCTGTATCTGGGGAGGTCTCTCTAACCCTCTCTCTCTCTCTCACACACACTCCTGTATCTGGAGAGGTCTCTCTAACCCTCTCTCTCTCACACACACACACTCCTGTATCTGGGGAGGTCTCTCTAACCCTCTCTCTCTCATACACACACACACTCCTGTATCTGGGGAGGTCTCTCTAACCCTCTCTCTCACACACACACACTCCTGTATCTTGGGAGGTCTCTCTAACCCTCTCTCTCTCACACACACTCCTGTATCTGGGGAGGTCTCTCTAACCCTCTCTCTCTCTCACACACACACTCCTGTATCTGGGGGGGTCTCTCTAACCCTCTCTCTCTCACACACACTCCTGTATCTGGGGGGGGTCTATCTGACCCTCTCTCTCTCACACACACACTCCTGTATCTGGGGAGGTCTCTCTAACCCTCTCTCTCTCTCACACACACACTCCTGTATCTGGGGAGGTCTCTCTAACCCTCTCTCTCACACACACACTCCTGTATCTGGGGAGGTCTCTCTAACCCTCTCTCTCTCTCACACACACTCCTGTATCTGGGGGGGTCTCTCTAACCCTCTCTCTCTCACACACACACTCCTGCATCTGGGGAGGTCTCTCTAACCCTCTCTCTCTCACACACACACTCCTGTATCTGGGGAGGTCTCTCTAACCCTCTCTCTCTCACACTCTGTATCTGGGGAGGTCTCTCTAACCCTCTCTCTCACACACTCCTGTATCTGGGGAGGTCTCTCTAACCCTCTCTCTCTCACACTCTGTATCTGGGGAGGTCTCTCTAACCCTCTCTCTCTCACACACACACACACTCCTGTATCTGGGGAGGTCTCTCTAACCCTCTCTCTCTCTCTCACACACTCCTGTATCTGGGGAGGTCTCTCTAACCCTCTCTCTCTCTCTCACATACACTCCTGTATCTGGGGAGGTCTCTCTAACCCTCTCTCTCTCTCTCACACACTCCTGTATCTGGGGAGGTCTCTCTAACCCTCTCTCTCTCTCTCACACACACACTGCTGTATCTGGGGAGGTCTCTCTAACCCTCTCTCTCTCTCACACACACACACACTCCTGTATCTGGGGAGGTCTCTCTAACCCTCTCTCTCTCTCACACACACACTCCTGTATCTGGGGAGGTCTCTCTAACCCTCTCTCTCTCTCACACACACTCCTGTATCTGGGGAGGTCTCTCTAACCCTCTCTCTCACACACACACACACACTCCTGTATCTGGGAAGGTCTCTCTAACCCTCTCTCTCTCTCACACACACTCCTGTATCTGGGAAGGTCTCTCTAACCCTCTCTCTCTCTCACACACACACTCCTGTATCTGGGGAGGTCTCTCTAACCCTCTCTCTCTCACACACACACTCCTGTATCTGGGGAGGTCTCTCTAACCCTCTCTCTCTCTCACACACACTCCTGTATCTGGGGAGGTCTCTCTAACCCTCTCTCTCTCTCACACACACACTCCTGTATCTGGGGAGGTCTCTCTAACCCTCTCTCTCTCACACACACATTCCTGTATCTGGGGAGGTCTCTCTAACCCTCTCTCTCTCTCACACACACACACTCCTGTATCTGGGGAGGTCTCTCTAACCCTCTCTCTCACACACACACACTCCTGTATCTGGGGAGGTCTCTCTAACCCTCTCTCTCTCACACTCTGTATCTGGGGGGGTCTCTCTAACCCTCTCTCTCTCACACACACACTCCTGTATCTGGGGAGGTCTCTCTAACCCTCTCTCTCTCATACACACACACACTCCTGTATCTGGGGAGGTCTCTCTAACCCTCTCTCTCTCTCACACACACACACTCCTGTATCTGGGGAGGTCTCTCTAACCCTCTCTCTCTCACACTCTGTATCTGGGGAGGTCTCTCTAACCCTCTCTCTCTCACACACACACACTCCTGTATCTGGGGAGGTCTCTCTAACACTCTCTCTCTCACACACTCCTCTATCTGGGGAGGTCTCTCTAACCCTCTCTCTCACACACACACACTCCTGTATCTGGGGAGGTCTCTCTAACCCTCTCTCTCTCTCTCACACACTCCTGTATCTGGGGAGGTCTCTCTAACCCTCTCACACACACACACACTCCTGTATCTGGGGAGGTCTCTCTAACCCTCTCTCTCACACACTCCTGTATCTGGGGGGGTCTCTCTAACCCTCTCTCTCTCTCACACACACTCCTGTATCTGGGGAGGTCTCTCCAACCCTCTCTCTCTCTCACACACTCCTGTATCTGGGGAGGTCTCTCTAACCCTCTCACACACACACACACACTCCTGTATCTGGGGAGGTCTCTCTAACCCTCTCTCTCTCACACTCTGTATCTGGGGGGGTCTCTCTAACCCTCTCACTCTCACACACTCCTGTATCTGGGGGGGTCTCTCTAACCCTCTCTCTCTCTCACACACACTCCTGTATCTGGGGAGGTCTCTCTAACCCTCTCTCTCACACACACACACTCCTGTATCTGGGGAGGTCTCTCTAACCCTCTCTCTCTCTCTCACACACACTCCTGTATCTGGAGAGGTCTCTCTAACCCTCTCTCTCTCACACACACACACTCCTGTATCTGGGGAGGTCTCTCTAACCCTCTCTCTCTCATACACACACACACTCCTGTATCTGGGGAGGTCTCTCTAACCCTCTCTCTCTCACACACACACACTCCTGTATCTGGGGAGGTCTCTCTAACCCTCTCTCTCACACACATACTCCTGTATCTGGGGAGGTCTCTCAAACCCTCTCTCTCTCTCTCACACACTCCTGTATCTGGGAAGGTCTCTCTAACCCTCTCTCTCTCTCACACACACACTCCTGTATCTGGGGAGGTCTCTCTAACCCTCTCTCTCACACACACACACTCCTGTATCTGGGGAGGTCTCTCTAACCCTCTCTCTCTCTCACACACACACTCCTGTATCTGGGGAGGTCTCTCTAACCCTCTCTCTCTCACACACACATTCCTGTATCTGGGGAGGTCTCTCTAACCCTCTCTCTCTCTCACACACACACACTCCTGTATCTGGGGAGGTCTCTCTAACCCTCTCTCTCACACACACACACTCCTGTATCTGGGGAGGTCTCTCTAACCCTCTCTCTCTCACACTCTGTATCTGGGGGGGTCTCTCTAACCCTCTCTCTCTCACACACACACTCCTGTATCTGGGGAGGTCTCTCTAACCCTCTCTCTCTCATACACACACACACTCCTGTATCTGGGGAGGTCTCTCTAACCCTCTCTCTCTCACACACACACACTCCTGTATCTGGGGAGGTCTCTCTAACACTCTCTCTCTCACACACTCCTCTATCTGGGGAGGTCTCTCTAACCCTCTCTCTCACACACACACACTCCTGTATCTGGGGAGGTCTCTCTAACCCTCTCTCTCTCTCTCACACACTCCTGTATCTGGGGAGGTCTCTCTAACCCTCTCACACACACACACACTCCTGTATCTGGGGAGGTCTCTCTAACCCTCTCTCTCACACACTCCTGTATCTGGGGGGGTCTCTCTAACCCTCTCTCTCTCTCACAAACACTCCTGTATCTGGGGAGGTCTCTCCAACCCTCTCTCTCTCTCACACACTCCTGTATCTGGGGAGGTCTCTCTAACCCTCTCACACACACACACACACTCCTGTATCTGGGGAGGTCTCTCTAACCCTCTCTCTCTCACACTCTGTATCTGGGGGGGTCTCTCTAACCCTCTCTCTCTCACACACTCCTGTATCTGGGGGGGTCTCTCTAACCCTCTCTCTCTCTCACACACACTCCTGTATCTGGGGAGGTCTCTCTAACCCTCTCTCTCTCTCACACACACACACTCCTGTATCTGGGGAGGTCTCTCTAACCCTCTCTCTCTCACACTCTGTATCTGGGGAGGTCTCTCTAACCCTCTCTCTCTCACACACACACACTCCTGTATCTGGGGAGGTCTCTCTAACACTCTCTCTCTCACACACTCCTCTATCTGGGGAGGTCTCTCTAACCCTCTCTCTCACACACACACACTCCTGTATCTGGGGAGGTCTCTCTAACCCTCTCTCTCTCTCTCACACACTCCTGTATCTGGGGAGGTCTCTCTAACCCTCTCACACACACACACACTCCTGTATCTGGGGAGGTCTCTCTAACCCTCTCTCTCACACACTCCTGTATCTGGGGGGGTCTCTCTAACCCTCTCTCTCTCTCACACACACTCCTGTATCTGGGGAGGTCTCTCCAACCCTCTCTCTCTCTCACACACTCCTGTATCTGGGGAGGTCTCTCTAACCCTCTCACACACACACACACACTCCTGTATCTGGGGAGGTCTCTCTAACCCTCTCTCTCTCACACTCTGTATCTGGGGGGGTCTCTCTAACCCTCTCACTCTCACACACTCCTGTATCTGGGGGGGTCTCTCTAACCCTCTCTCTCTCTCACACACACTCCTGTATCTGGGGAGGTCTCTCTAACCCTCTCTCTCACACACACACACTCCTGTATCTGGGGAGGTCTCTCTAACCCTCTCTCTCTCTCTCACACACACTCCTGTATCTGGAGAGGTCTCTCTAACCCTCTCTCTCTCACACACACACACTCCTGTATCTGGGGAGGTCTCTCTAACCCTCTCTCTCTCATACACACACACACTCCTGTATCTGGGGAGGTCTCTCTAACCCTCTCTCTCTCACACACACACACTCCTGTATCTGGGGAGGTCTCTCTAACCCTCTCTCTCACACACATACTCCTGTATCTGGGGAGGTCTCTCTAACCCTCTCTCTCTCTCTCACACACTCCTGTATCTGGGAAGGTCTCTCTAACCCTCTCTCTCTCTCACACACACACTCCTGTATCTGGGGAGGTCTCTCTAACCCTCTCTCTCTCACACACACACTCCTGTATCTGGGGAGGTCTCTCTAACCCTCTCTCTCTCTCACACACACTCCTGTATCTGGGGAGGTCTCTCTAACCCTCTCTCTCTCTCACACACACACTCCTGTATCTGGGGAGGTCTCTCTAACCCTCTCTCTCTCACACACACATTCCTGTATCTGGGGAGGTCTCTCTAACCCTCTCTCTCTCTCACACACACACACTCCTGTATCTGGGGAGGTCTCTCTAACCCTCTCTCTCACACACACACACTCCTGTATCTGGGGAGGTCTCTCTAACCCTCTCTCTCTCACACTCTGTATCTGGGGGGGTCTCTCTAACCCTCTCTCTCTCACACACACACTCCTGTATCTGGGGAGGTCTCTCTAACCCTCTCTCTCTCATACACACACACACTCCTGTATCTGGGGAGGTCTCTCTAACCCTCTCTCTCTCACACACACACACTCCTGTATCTGGGGAGGTCTCTCTAACACTCTCTCTCTCACACACTCCTCTATCTGGGGAGGTCTCTCTAACCCTCTCTCTCACACACACACACTCCTGTATCTGGGGAGGTCTCTCTAACCCTCTCTCTCTCTCACACACACTCCTGTATCTGGGGAGGTCTCTCTAACCCTCTCACACACACACACACTCCTGTATCTGGGGAGGTCTCTCTAACCCTCTCTCTCACACACTCCTGTATCTGGGGGGGTCTCTCTAACCCTCTCTCTCTCTCACAAACACTCCTGTATCTGGGGAGGTCTCTCCAACCCTCTCTCTCTCTCACACACTCCTGTATCTGGGGAGGTCTCTCTAACCCTCTCACACACACACACACACTCCTGTATCTGGGGAGGTCTCTCTAACCCTCTCTCTCTCACACTCTGTATCTGGGGGGGTCTCTCTAACCCTCTCTCTCTCACACACTCCTGTATCTGGGGGGGTCTCTCTAACCCTCTCTCTCTCTCACACACACTCCTGTATCTGGGGAGGTCTCTCTAACCCTCTCTCTCTCTCACACACACACACTCCTGTATCTGGGGAGGTCTCTCTAACCCTCTCTCTCTCACACACACACTCCTCTATCTGGGGAGGTCTCTCTAACCCTCTCTCTCACACACACACACACACACACACTCCTGTATCTGGAGAGGTCTCTCTCACCCTCTCTCTCTCTCTCACACACACACACTCCTGTATCTGGGGAGCACTCTCTAACCCCCTCTCTCTCACACACACACTCCTGTATCTGGGAAGGTCTCTCTAACCCTCTCTCTCTCTCACACACTCCTGTATCTGGGGAGGTCTCTCTAACCCTCTCTCTCTCACACACACACTCCTGTATCTGGGAAGGTCTCTCTAACCCTCTCTCTCTCTCACACACTCCTGTATCTGGGGAGGTCTCTCTAACCCTCTCTCTCTCTCACACACACACACTCCTGTATCTGGGGGGGTCTCTCTAACCCTCTCTCTCTCACACACACACTCCTGTATCTGGGGAGGTCTCTCTAACCCTCTCTCTCTCACACACACACACACTCCTGTATCTGGGGAGGTCTCTCTAACCCTCTCTCTCGCACACACACACTCCTGTATCTGGGGACGTCTCTCTAACCCTCTCTCTCTCTCACACACACTCCTGTATCTGGGGAGGTCTCTCTAACCCTCTCTCTCTCTCACACACACACTCCTGTATCTGGGGAGGTCTCCCTAACCCTCTCTCTCTCACACACACACTCCTGTATCTGGGGAGGTCTCTCTAACCCTCTCTCTCTCACACACTCCTGTATCTGGAGAGGTCTCTCTAACCCTCTCTCTCTCTCTCTCACACACACTCCTGTATCTGGAGAGGTCTCTCTAACCCTCTCTCTCTCTCACACACACACTCCTGTATCTGGGGGGGTCTCTCGAACCCTCTCTCTCACACACACACACTCCTGTATCTGGGGAGGTCTCTCTAACCCTCTCTCTCTCTCACACACACACTCCTCTATCTGGGGAGGTCTCTCTAACCCTCTCTCTCTCACACACACACTCCTGTATCTGGGGGGGTCTCTCTAACCCTCTCTCTCTCACACACACTCCTCTATCTGGGGAGGTCTCTCCAACCCTCTCTCTCTCACACACACACTCCTGTATCTGGGGGGGTCTCTCTAACCCTCTCTCTCTCACACACACACACTCCTGTATCTGGGGAGGTCTCTCTAACCCTCTCTTTCTCTCACACACTCCTGTATCTGGGGAGGTCTCTCTAACCCTCTCTGTCTCTCTCACACACACTCCTGTATCTGGGGAGGTCTCTCTAACCCACTCTCTCTCTCACACACAATCCTGTACCTAGGGAGGTCACTCTAACCCTCTCACCAGACACACACACACACTCCTGTATCTGGGGAGGTCTCTCTAACCCTCTCTCTCTCACACACACTCCTGTATCTGGGGAGGTCTCTCTAACCCTCTCTCTCTCACACTCTGTATCTGGGGAGGTCTCTCTAACCCTCTCTCTCTCACACACACACACTCCTGTATCTGGGGAGGTCTCTCTAACACTCTCTCTCTCACACACTCCTCTATCTGGGGAGGTCTCTCTAACCCTCTCTCTCACACACACACACTCCTGTATCTGGGGAGGTCTCTCTAACCCTCTCTCTCTCTCTCACACACTCCTGTATCTGGGGAGGTCTCTCTAACCCTCTCACACACACACACACTCCTGTATCTGGGGAGGTCTCTCTAACCCTCTCTCTCACACACTCCTGTATCTGGGGGGGTCTCTCTAACCCTCTCTCTCTCTCACACACACTCCTGTATCTGGGGAGGTCTCTCCAACCCTCTCTCTCTCTCACACACTCCTGTATCTGGGGAGGTCTCTCTAACCCTCTCACACACACACACACACTCCTGTATCTGGGGAGGTCTCTCTAACCCTCTCTCTCTCACACTCTGTATCTGGGGGGGTCTCTCTAACCCTCTCACTCTCACACACTCCTGTATCTGGGGGGGTCTCTCTAACCCTCTCTCTCTCTCACACACACTCCTGTATCTGGGGAGGTCTCTCTAACCCTCTCTCTCACACACACACACTCCTGTATCTGGGGAGGTCTCTCTAACCCTCTCTCTCTCTCTCACACACACTCCTGTATCTGGAGAGGTCTCTCTAACCCTCTCTCTCTCACACACACACACTCCTGTATCTGGGGAGGTCTCTCTAACCCTCTCTCTCTCATACACACACACACTCCTGTATCTGGGGAGGTCTCTCTAACCCTCTCTCTCTCACACACACACACTCCTGTATCTGGGGAGGTCTCTCTAACCCTCTCTCTCACACACATACTCCTGTATCTGGGGAGGTCTCTCTAACCCTCTCTCTCTCTCTCACACACTCCTGTATCTGGGAAGGTCTCTCTAACCCTCTCTCTCTCTCACACACACACTCCTGTATCTGGGGAGGTCTCTCTAACCCTCTCTCTCACACACACACACTCCTGTATCTGGGGAGGTCTCTCTAACCCTCTCTCTCTCTCTCACACACTCCTGTATCTTGGAAGGTCTCTCTAACCCTCTCTCTCTCTCACACACACACTCCTGTATCTGGGGAGGTCTCTCTAACCCTCTCTCTCTCACACACACACTCCTGTATCTGGGGAGGTCTCTCTAACCCTCTCTCTCTCTCACACACACTCCTGTATCTGGGGAGGTCTCTCTAACCCTCTCTCTCTCTCACACACACACTCCTGTATCTGGGGAGGTCTCTCTAACCCTCTCTCTCTCACACACACATTCCTGTATCTGGGGAGGTCTCTCTAACCCTCTCTCTCTCTCACACACACACACTCCTGTATCTGGGGAGGTCTCTCTAACCCTCTCTCTCACACACACACACTCCTGTATCTGGGGAGGTCTCTCTAACCCTCTCTCTCTCACACTCTGTATCTGGGGGGGTCTCTCTAACCCTCTCTCTCTCACACACACACTCCTGTATCTGGGGAGGTCTCTCTAACCCTCTCTCTCTCATACACACACACACTCCTGTATCTGGGGAGGTCTCTCTAACCCTCTCTCTCTCACACACACACACTCCTGTATCTGGGGAGGTCTCTCTAACACTCTCTCTCTCACACACTCCTCTATCTGGGGAGGTCTCTCTAACCCTCTCTCTCACACACACACACTCCTGTATCTGGGGAGGTCTCTCTAACCCTCTCTCTCTCTCACACACACTCCTGTATCTGGGGAGGTCTCTCTAACCCTCTCACACACACACACACTCCTGTATCTGGGGAGGTCTCTCTAACCCTCTCTCTCACACACTCCTGTATCTGGGGGGGTCTCTCTAACCCTCTCTCTCTCTCACAAACACTCCTGTATCTGGGGAGGTCTCTCCAACCCTCTCTCTCTCTCACACACTCCTGTATCTGGGGAGGTCTCTCTAACCCTCTCACACACACACACACACTCCTGTATCTGGGGAGGTCTCTCTAACCCTCTCTCTCTCACACTCTGTATCTGGGGGGGTCTCTCTAACCCTCTCTCTCTCACACACTCCTGTATCTGGGGGGGTCTCTCTAACCCTCTCTCTCTCTCACACACACTCCTGTATCTGGGGAGGTCTCTCTAACCCTCTCTCTCTCTCACACACACACACTCCTGTATCTGGGGAGGTCTCTCTAACCCTCTCTCTCTCACACACACACTCCTCTATCTGGGGAGGTCTCTCTAACCCTCTCTCTCACACACACACACACACACACACTCCTGTATCTGGAGAGGTCTCTCTCACCCTCTCTCTCTCTCTCACACACACACACTCCTGTATCTGGGGAGCACTCTCTAACCCCCTCTCTCTCACACACACACTCCTGTATCTGGGAAGGTCTCTCTAACCCTCTCTCTCTCTCACACACTCCTGTATCTGGGGAGGTCTCTCTAACCCTCTCTCTCTCACACACACACTCCTGTATCTGGGAAGGTCTCTCTAACCCTCTCTCTCTCTCACACACTCCTGTATCTGGGGAGGTCTCTCTAACCCTCTCTCTCTCTCACACACACACACTCCTGTATCTGGGGGGGTCTCTCTAACCCTCTCTCTCTCACACACACACTCCTGTATCTGGGGAGGTCTCTCTAACCCTCTCTCTCTCACACACACACACACTCCTGTATCTGGGGAGGTCTCTCTAACCCTCTCTCTCGCACACACACACTCCTGTATCTGGGGACGTCTCTCTAACCCTCTCTCTCTCTCACACACACTCCTGTATCTGGGGAGGTCTCTCTAACCCTCTCTCTCTCTCACACACACACTCCTGTATCTGGGGAGGTCTCTCTAACCCTCTCTCTCTCACACACACACTCCTGTATCTGGGGAGGTCTCTCTAACCCTCTCTCTCTCACACACTCCTGTATCTGGAGAGGTCTCTCTAACCCTCTCTCTCTCTCTCTCACACACACTCCTGTATCTGGAGAGGTCTCTCTAACCCTCTCTCTCTCTCACACACACACTCCTGTATCTGGGGGGGTCTCTCGAACCCTCTCTCTCACACACACACACTCCTGTATCTGGGGAGGTCTCTCTAACCCTCTCTCTCTCTCACACACACACTCCTCTATCTGGGGAGGTCTCTCTAACCCTCTCTCTCTCACACACACACTCCTGTATCTGGGGGGGTCTCTCTAACCCTCTCTCTCTCACACACACTCCTCTATCTGGGGAGGTCTCTCCAACCCTCTCTCTCTCACACACACACTCCTGTATCTGGGGGGGTCTCTCTAACCCTCTCTCTCTCACACACACACACTCCTGTATCTGGGGAGGTCTCTCTAACCCTCTCTTTCTCTCACACACTCCTGTATCTGGGGAGGTCTCTCTAACCCTCTCTGTCTCTCTCACACACACTCCTGTATCTGGGGAGGTCTCTCTAACCCACTCTCTCTCTCACACACAATCCTGTACCTAGGGAGGTCACTCTAACCCTCTCACCAGACACACACACACACTCCTGTATCTGGGGAGGTCTCTCTAACCCTCTCTCTCTCACACACACTCCTGTATCTGGGGAGGTCTCTCTAACCCTCTCTCACACACACACACACTCCTGTATCTGGGGAGGTCTCTCTAACCCTCTCTCTCTCACACACACACACACTCCTGTATCTGGGGAGGTCTCTCTAACCCTCTCTCTCTCACACACACACTCCTGTATCTGGGGAGGTCTCTCTAACCCTCTCTCTCACACACACACACTCCTGTATCTTGGGAGGTCTCTCTAACCCTCTCTCTCTCACACACACTCCTGTATCTGGGGAGGTCTCTCTAACCCTCTCTCTCTCACACACACACTCCTGTATCTGGGGAGGTCTCTCTAACCCTCTCTCTCTCTCACACACTTCTGTATCTGGGGAGGTCTCTCTAACCCTCTCTCTCTCTCTCTCTCTCACACACACACTCCTGTATCTGGGGAGGTCTCTCGAACCCTCTCACCAGACACACACACACACACTGCTCACCCTGATACAGGATGGGTGCGGGGGGGGATTGAGGGATAGTGAACCAACACTCAGGGCTGGCACTGTGACACCTCAGTCGAGCCTGTATGCGGGGAGGTCTCACCCAGTTTGTCTGTGTTGCACCCCCCAAAAGTCGGAGGAGGATGAATGGAGACAATTCCAGGATGACATGCAAATGGCAGTGGGAGTGGCGGACAGACTGAGAGTAGAAGCCGAGACAGAGACGGCGGCTCTGAGGGCGAAACTGGAGGAGGAGAAGGCGAGAAGCAGAAAGCTCCAGCAGGAGCTGGAGCAGAGGTACGCAACGCAGAGACTGGGCTCTGCCGGAGGCTGTTAAACTAACCACAAAACAGTATCGATATCCACACAAAAAACCCACTCCCCACTCTGGGACTGGGTGTCACAGTGCGTTAGATACACTGTCCTTTCCCACTCTCTGGGACCGGGTGTCACAGTGCGTTAGATACACTGTCCTTTCCCCCACTCTGGGACCGGGTGTCCCAGTGTGTTAGATACACTGTCCTTTCCCCCACTCTGGGACCGGGTGTCACAGTGTGTTAGATACACTGTCCTTTCCCCCACTCTGGGACCGGGTGTCCCAGTGTGTTAGATACACTGTCCTTTCCCCCACTCTGGGACCGGGTGTCCCAGTGTGTTAGATACACTGTCCTTTCCCCCACTCTGGGACCGGGTGTCACAGTGCATTAGATACACTGTCCTTTCCCCCTCTCTGGGACCGGGTGTCACAGTGCGTTAGATACACTGTCCTTTCCCCCTCTCTGGGACCGGGTGTCACAGTGTGTTAGATACACTGTCCTTTCCCCCTCTCTGGGACCGGGTGTCACAGTGCGTTAGATACACTGTCCTTTCCCCCCACTCTGGGACCGGGTATCACAGTGCGTTAGATACACTGTCCTTTCCCCCACTCTGGGACCGGGTGTCACAGTGCGTTAGATACACTGTCCTTTCCCCCACTCTGGGACCGGGTGTCACAGTGCGTTAGATACACTGTCCTTTCCCCCTCTCTGGGACCGGGTATCACAGTGCGTTAGATACACTGTCCTTTCCCCCTCTCTGGGACCGGGTGTCACAGTGCGTTAGATACACTGTCCTTTCCCCCTCTCTGGGACCGGGTGTCACAGTGCGTTAGATACACTGTCCTTTCCCCCACTCTGGGACCGGGTGTCACAGTGCGTTAGATACACTGTCCTTTCCCCCTCTCTGGGACCGGGTGCCACAGTGCGTTAGATACACTGTCCTTTCCCCCACTCTGGGACCGGGTGTCACAGTGCGTTAGATACACTGTCCTTTCCCCCACTCTGGGACCGGGTGTCACAGTGCGTTAGATACACTGTCCTTTCCCCCTCTATGGGACCGGGTGTCACAGTGCGTTAGATACACTGTCCTTTCCCCCTCTCTGGGACCGGGTGTCACAGTGTGTTAGATACACTGTCCTTTCCCCCACTCTGGGACCGGGTGTCACAGTGCGTTAGATACACTGTCCTTTCCCCGTCTCTGGGACCGGGTATCACAGTGCGTTAGATACACTGTCCTTTCCCCCTCTCTGGGAACGGGTGTCACAGTGTGTTAGATACACTGTCCTTTCCCCCACTCTGGGACTGGGTGTCACAGTGCGTTAGATACACTGTCCTTTCCCCCACTCTGGGACCGGGTGTCACAGTGCGTTAGATACACTGTCCTTTCCCCCTCTCTGGGACCGGGTGTCACAGTGTGTTAGATACACTGTCCTTTCCCCCTCTCTGGGACCGGGTGTCACAGTGCGTTAGATACACTGTCCTTTCCCCCACTCTGGGACCGGGTGTCACAGTGCGTTAGATACACTGTCCTTTCCCCCACTCTGGGACCGGGTGTCACAGTGCGTTAGATACACTGTCCTTTCCCCCTCTCTGGGACCGGGTGTCACAGTGTGTTAGATACACTGTCCTTTCCCCCTCTCTGGGACCTGGTGTCACAGTGTGTTAGATACACTGTCCTTTCCCCCACTCTGGGACCGGGTGTCACAGTGCGTTAGATACACTGTCCTTTCCCCCTCTCTGGGACTGGGTGTCACAGTGTGTTAGATACACTGTCCTTTCCCCCACTCTGGGACCGGGTGTCACAGTGCGTTAGATACACTGTCCTTTCCCCCCTCTGGGACCGGGTGTCACAGTGCGTTAGATACACTGTCCTTTCCCCCTCTCTGGGACCGGGTGTCACAGTGCGTTCGATACACTGTCCTTTCCCCCTCTCTGGGACCGGGTGTCACAGTGCGTTAGATACACTGTCCTTTCCCCTACTCTGGGACTGGGTGTCACAGTGCGTTAGATACACTGTCCTTTCCCCCTCTCTGGGACCGGGTGTCACAGTGCGTTAGATACACTGTCCTTTCCCCCACTCTGGATCGGGTGTCACAGTGCGTTAGATACACTGTCCTTTCCCCCACTCTGGGATCGGGTGTCACAGTGCGTTAGATACACTGTCCTTTCCCCCTCTCTGGGATCGGGTGTCACAGTGCGTTAGATACACTGTCCTTTCCCCCTCTCTGGGACCGGGTGTCACAGTGCGTTAGATACACTGTCCTTTCCCCCTCTCTGGGACCGGGTGTCACAGTGCGTTAGATACACTGTCCTTTCCCCCACTCTGGGACCGGGTGTCACAGTGCGTTAGATACACTGTCCTTTCCCCCCTCTGGGACCGGGTGTCACAGTGCGTTAGATACACTGTCCTTTCCCCCACTCTGGGACCGGGTGTCACAGTGCGTTAGATACACTGTCCTTTCCCCCTCTCTGGGACTGGGTGTCACAGTGCGTTAGATACACTGTCCTTTCCCCACTCTGGGACCGGGTGTCACAGTGCGTTAGATACACTGTCCTTTCCCCACTCTGGGATCGGGTGTCACAGTGCGTTAGATACACTGTCCTTTCCCCCACTCTGGGACCGGGTGTCACAGTGCGTTAGATACACTGTCCTTTCCCCCTCTCTGGGACTGGGTGTCACAGTGCGTTAGATACACTGTCCTTTCCCCCACTCTGGGACCGGGTATCACAGTGCGTTAGATACACTGTCCTTTCCCCACTCTGGGACCGGGTGTCACAGTGCGTTAGATACACTGTCCTTTCCCCCACTCTGGGACCGGGTGTCACAGTGCGTTAGACACACTGTCCTTTCCCCCACTCTGGGACCGGGTGTCACAGTGCGTTAGATACACTGTCCTTTCCCCCTCTCTGGGACCGGGTGTCACAGTGCGTTAGATACACTGTCCTTTCCCCACTCTGGGACCGGGTGTCACAGTGCGTTAGATACACTGTCCTTTCCCCACTCTGGGACCGGGTGTCACAGTGTGTTAGATACACTGTCCTTTCCCCCTCTCTGGGACCGGGTGTCACACTGCGTTAGATACACTGTCCTTTCCCCCACTCTGGGACCGGGTGTCACAGTGCGTTAGATACACTGTCCTTTCCCCCACTCTGGGACCGGGTGTCACAGTGCGTTAGATACACTGTCCTTTCCCCCACTCTGGGACCGGGTATCACAGTGCGTTAGATACACTGTCCTTTCCCCCACTCTGGGACCGGGTGTCACAGTGCGTTAGATACACTGTCCTTTCCCCCACTCTGGGACCGGGTGTCACAGTGCGTTAGATACACTGTCCTTTCCCCCACTCTGGGACCGGGTATCACAGTGCGTTAGATACACTGTCCTTTCCCCCTCTCTGGGACCGGGTGTCACAGTGCGTTAGATACACTGTCCTTTCCCCCACTCTGAAATCTCTCTGTGTCTCCCAACGCAGGAATGGTGGTGAACCAGTTGATGTTCAGAAGACTCTCGAGTTCTCCAATGTATCACAGACGGTTGTCGATGCAGCTCAGGGACACATTGGGGTGAAGTATTTACCCCACCTGAGTTCCTGTCCCCTCAGGGAGGGATTTACCAAGGTACAATCTCCTCGTCACACGGACCCTCCCTCACAATCCTGTCACCCCTCCCTATCTAACCCCCTCCAGCCGCTACACCCCGCTCCCTATCTCTGTAACCTCCTCCAGCCCCCTACACCCCCTCCCTATCTCTGTAACCTCCTCCAGCCCCCTACACCCCCTCCCTATCTCTGTAACCTCCTCCAGCCCCCTACACCCCCTCCCTATCTCTGTAACCCCCTCCAGCCCCCCTACACCCCCTCCCTATCTCTGTAACCTCCTCCAGCCCCCTACACCCCCTCCCTATCTCTGTAACCACCTCCAGCCCCCCTACACCCCCTCCCTATCTCTGTAACCTCCTCCAGCCCCACTACGCCCCCTCCCTATCTCTGTAACCCCCTCCAGCCCCCCTACACCCCCTCCCTATCTCTGTAACCTCCTCCAGCCCCCCTACACCCCCTCCCTATCTCTGTAACCTCCTCCAGCCCCCTACGCCCCCTCCCTATCTCTGTAACCCCTCCAGCCCCCCTACACCTCCTCCCTATCTCTGTAACCTCCCCAGCCCCCTACACCCCCTCCCTATCTCTGTAACCTCCTCCAGCCCCCCTACACCCCCTCCCTATCTCTGTAACCTCCTCCAGCCCCCCTACACCCTCTCCCTATCTCTGTAACCTCCTCCAACCCTTACACCCTCTCCCTA
>NW_027650816.1:0-41731 GCF_965287045.1 Carcharhinus amblyrhynchos
TCTCTCTCTCCCTCCCCTGAAGGTGCTGACTCTCTCTCTCTCTCTCTCTCTCTCTCCCCTGAAGGTGCTGACTCTCTCTCTCCCTCCCCTGAAGGTGCTGACTCTCTCTCCCTCCCCTGAAGGTGCTGACTCTCTCTCGCTCTCTCTCTCTCCCTCCCCTGAAGGTGCTGACTCTCTCTCTCCCTCCCCTGAAGGTGCTGACTCTCTCTGTCTCTCTCTCCCTCCCCTGAAGGTGCTGACTCTCTCTCTCTCTCTCTCTCTCTCTCCCCTGAAGGTGCTGACTCTCTCCCTCCCTCCCCTGAAGGTGCTGACTCTCTCTCTCTCTCTCTCCCTCCCCTGAAGGTGCTGACTCTCTCTCTCTCTCTCTCTCTCTCTCTCCCCTGAAGGTGCTGACTCTCTCTCTCCCTCCCCTGAAGGTGCTGACTCTCTCCCTCTCTCTCTCTCTCTCTCCCCTGAAGGTGCTGACTCTCTCTCTCCCTCCCCTGAAGGTGCTGACTCTCTCTCCCTCCCCTGAAGGTGCTGACTCTCTCTCGCTCTCTCTCTCTCCCTCCCCTGAAGGTGCTGACTCTCTCTCTCCCTCCCCTGAAGGTGCTGACTCTCTCTCTCTCTCTCTCTCCCTCCCCTGAAGGTGCTGACTCTCTCTCTCTCTCTCTCTCTCTCTCTCCCCTGAAGGTGCTGACTCTCTCCCTCCCTGTCCTGAAGGCACTGACTTTCACTCCGTCTCCCTGTGAAGGTGTTGACTTCCCCTCTCTCCCTTTGCTAAAGGCACTGACTCTCTGCCACCTGAAAGGGTGAACTCTCTTAATCCATCCCTGAAGGTGCAGACTCCCTCCCTCTTCCCCCTGAAGGTTCTGACATTCTCTCTCCCTCCCTCAAGGTGCTGACACTCTCTTATTCCATCCCTTGAAAGTGCTGCCTCTCTCCCTCCATTGGAGGTGCTGTCTCTCTCCCTCCATTGGAGGGAGAGACAGCCTCTCTCCCTCCCCTGACGTTGCCGACTCCCTTCCTCTCCCCCCGCAAAGGTGCTGAACCTCTCTCCCTCTCCTATCTGAAGGTTCTGACTCTCTGCCTTTCCCCTGAAGGTCATAGAATCATGAAGGTTTACAGAATGGAAACAGGCCCTTTGACCCAACTTGTTGTTTTCTTTTTAAGCCACTAAGCTAGTCTCAATTGCCTGCGTTTGCCCCATTTTCATCTATACTCAAGTGCTGACTCCTTCTCTCCCCCTCCTGAATTTGCTGAGTCTCTCTCTCTCTCCCACCTGAAGGTGTGAACTCTCTTACTCCATTCCCTGAAGGTGCTGACTCTCTCTCTCTCTCCCTCCCCTGAAGGTGCTGACTCTCTTCCCCGCTCAAATCATCAGCTATTAGTCGATAGTAGCGAGTGGTTCCAGTTGGTGGGAACCTCCAGTGCGAGTCCAGGAGTTGGTGGGACCAGAAAAGTACCCAGTCTTGTTTACTGTTTAGCATTCCTTCAAAAGGTCATGGCTTCCTGATTGTGATATCTTGTGCTCCAATCAGTCTCCCAGAGGTCAACGTTTGAAGGGGGAACAGTGAGTCCTGGAAAAAGCTGGATGGCTGGTAAAGTCGATGTGCCATGCCACTGTTCGACCCCTTTGATCTGGAGGTTGTTCGAATGACTTCAACACTGGTTCTCAGCCAGCACAATTACTTAAGCAGCACTGAGATATTTTATTTGTGAATGGCAACTCGCAAACATATAACCTTGTGAGTTGCCTTTAATCTCTGGAAGCATTGGACACAATATCCTTTGAACAGCTCGTTGCACTAGTCAGTGACCACTACACGCACTGACCCTTCATTATTACACAGAGATTTAAATTCCATTTGATCATTTGGGACCCAGGCAAGACAGCTTGTGCTTCTGTCACCAGGCTTCACCAGAGTTTGAGCCAAGTCTAAATTATATGTTACATGATTGACTCATCTGTAGTACAAATAGTTTGAACATTCTGAAGTAGTTGCTGGCAGAAACTAAAATTTCCTTTGATAAAGCATTTGAATTGCACAAGGGACAAAACACTGAACAGAGCATTTTTGAACTGCAAGGCGTGCAGGGCAGGGTGAATAAAATTTGTTGGGAAATGGGGGCTGCTTGGAATACCAGTAGTGAGGGCTCAGCAGAGAATTCAACCAGAATTCACCAGCCACATAGGTTCAATCAATGTTATCATTGTGGGAAGACCATCCCCAAAACAGATGCAAATGTAAAGAGTTCATTTGCTTCAGATGTAATCAGAAGGGCCACATGCAAGCCAGACAGAGAGTGAAACACAAGGTGCCTACTTCCCAGGAAAATAAACAAGGACTCCGATGAACAAGCTTAAGAAAGCTTCAGAAGATATGTTGGAAGCTTATACGGTCAATATTTTAAAGTTAAATAAATCACCTTCTGCACTGTATTGATTCTATGATTATGTGACTGGTGGTTGCAGAGCCATTGAGGAATTGCAAAATAAGGGTGCAAATTTAAAGACAGCACAGTGGTTAACACTGCTGCTTCGCAGGGCCGAGTTCAATGCTGGCCTCAGGGGACTGTGTGTGTGAAGTTTGCACGTTCTTCCTGTATCTGCGTGGGACTCCTCCGGGTGCTCTGGTTTCCTCCCACCTCCAAAGAACATAAGAACATAAGAAATAGGAGCAGGAGTAGGCCATCCAGCCCTTCGAGCCTGCCCCGCCATTCAATAAGATCATGGCTGATCTGTCGTGGCTCAGTTCCACCTTCCCGCCCTCTCCCCATAACCCTTAATCCCCTCTCTTATCAAAAACCCATCAACCCGCATCTTAAAAATATTTAGCGAGGCAGCCTCCACCACTTCAACGGGCAGAGAATTCCAGAGATTCACCACCCTTTGAGTGAAGAAGTTCCTCCTCAACTCCGTTCTAAACCACCCCCCCTTTATCTTGAGGCTGTGCCCCCTAGTCCTACTGTCTTTTTTGAGCGGGAAGAGTCTCTCCACCTCTATCCTATCCATCCCATTCATCATCTTATACATCTCAATGAGATCTCCCCTCATTCTTCTAAACTCCAATGAGTACAAGCCTAGTTTATTCAGCCTCTCCTCATAGCTCAACCCCCTCAACTCCGGTATCAGCCTAGTAAACCTCCTTTGCACTCCCTCCAAGGCCAAAATATCTTTGCGCAGGTGCGACGCCCAAAACTGCACACAGTACTCCAGCTGCGGCCTCACCAATGCCCTATACAGCCGCAGCAAGACCTCCCTACTTTTATATTCAATCCCCCTCGCTATGAAGGCCAGCATCCCATTCGCCTTCCTGACCACCTGCAAGCTGGGTTTTTGCGACTCATGCACAAGGACCCCGAGGTCCCTCTGCACCGTCGCCTGCTGCAGTTTTTCGCCACGTAAGTAATAATCCTTCCTACCAAAGTGGACCACCTCGCACTTGCCAACATTAAATTCCATTTGCCAGTTCCTGGCCCATTTGCCCAGCCTATCTAGATCCTTCTGCAGACTCTCCACACCCTCCGCACAATTTGCCGTTCCCCCAATCTTGGTGTCATCAGCAAATTTCGACACCCTACACTCGGTTCCCTCCTCCAGATCATCTATATAAATGGTAAAAAGCTGAGGCCCCAGCACTGACCCCTGGGGCACTCCACTAGTCACCATCCGCCAATCCAAATAGCACCCGTTGACCCCCACTCTCTGCCTCCTATTTGACAACCAATCCTCTATCCACGCTAACACCCTACCCCCAACTCCATGTCCCTCGACCTTCTGCAATAACCTCTTGTGAGGTACTTTGTCAAACGCCTTCTGAAAATCTAGAAAGACCACATCCACCGGCTCTCCTCTATCCACCGCCCTAGACACATCGTCATAGAACTCCAGTAAATTTGTCAGACACGACTTCCCTTTAATGAAACCGTGCTGCGTCTGCTCTATCAAGCAATTCCCTTCAAGATGCCTCGCAATTTCCTCCTTAATGAAATTGCAAGGTATGCAGGTTAGTTGAATAGACCACTCTAAATTTCCCCCTTGAGTCAGTTAGACTGGCAGGGTAAAATACAGGGTTACAGAGATAGAGCCTGGGTGAGATTGTAGTCAGTGCAGACTCAATGGGCCGAATGGCCTCCTTCTGCACTGTATTGATTCTATGATTCACTACCCCATCCATCAATCACTAACCATGGTAATAGGAGAACAAAGCTCTAACTATTTACAGGGAGGTTTGCAACCTATGAGGCTCAGAAATATTCAGCAAAGTTGGCAACCTATACAGGGGTTGGCTGTACTATCCTCAATGGTTGTGAAAAAACAGAGACATCCCCTTATGGGACAAGTCTGGCTGAAGGAAATCAAGCTCAGTTGGCTGGAAATATTCAGCATCACGGATGGGGTTTTCCAGGAGCTCATGTGCACATCAAGAAATTTTTCAGAGAGCTGGGGTGCAACTGGGAGAGTGGAAGCCAAAATTTGTGTGAATTCTAAGGCAATGCCTGGCCTGTCCTTTCTGCCGTACATCAAAACGTTGAGGAGGATTTGAAGCAATTGGAAGACTTAGGGTTAATCAACAGAGTGAGCTGCGTCAACAGACCCAGTATTGAAACCAGATCACACAGTGAGCATTTGTGATGATTACCAGTTGACCATGAACAGGGCTGCCCAAATAGCTATCCTAGCCCGAGGATAGAAAACCTTTACACTAAACTGGCAGGAGAACTCAAGTACACAAAATTGGACTTAAGCCTTGCCAACTGGCCACTTGAGCTGGAGGAAGGATCATGGGAGTTTGTCGTCATTCATACACACAAGGGCTCATTCCAATGTACGAGATTACCCATCAGCATTTCACCTGCTTATGCTATTTTTTAGCACAGCATGGAAAGCCTTCTGCAGGGGATACATCTGCACAATACCTTACTAACAGGGGCATCATCTGAGGAGTATGGTGCCAATCTGAAGGAAATCCTCAAAAGATTGGAAGAAGCTGGTGCCTGCTTGAAAAGAGAAAAATGTACTTTTCAAGCTGTTGCGGACACGTATTTAGCACTCCAAATCAATGCAAAAGAATTGCAACCATTAGAAAGAAAAGGGAAAGGCAATTAAAGAGGTGCCTGCACTGAAGAATGTAAGTTAAAATCCTTCCTAGGGATGGTCAACTGTTGTAGCTGCTTTTTATCAAACTTGTCCTATCTTGGCACAGTGACATCGACTTCTAAACATCAATGTTGGCAATGGGAAGATTTTCAGAGGAAAGCCTTTGACAAAGTAAACAGGCACACTACAATCATCTATCTTAGTGGTCCATTTTGATTCAGGCAAACAGATCAGTCTGATGCATCACCTTATACTTTCTCACAAGGTGGCAGGTGGCAAGGAACAGCCTGCCACTTACACCTCCAGGGCCTTGACTGATGCCAACAGGAGGTATTTGCAGATTGAGAGGCGCTGACAGTTATATTTGCTATCAAGAAGTTTCACCATTATCTCAGATTACCAGCCATTGTTAGGGCTACTCCGTGAAGAGAAACCAGTCCTGACCGTATCAGCCAGAGTACAAAGATGGGCCTCACTGTTAGGTGCTTCCAGCTACACATTCCAACACAGGCAGGGTCATACAGCTCAAAGGCTGATTCTCTAAGTTGGCTCCCACTTCCACAGACAGTATCTTCACCTTCAGTTCCTCTGGAGATAGTCCTTGCTTTGAATTCTCTGGACATTCTACCCATTTCATCTCCCACATCAAGATGTGGACTTCGAAGGACCCTCTTCTTTTGAAATTGAGGAGAATGGATTTGACAGGCTGGTGTTTTGAGAAATCCGAGCTGGTCCAGTCCTATTTGCAGTGTGGGGATGAAAATCATCTGTGCTGGTGGGATGCTTTTGAGGGGAGGCTGAATGACAGTCCCACCCTGGGGGCAACAACCACTCCTCCAGGAGCTGCACATGCTGGGCAAACCAAGATGAAGATGTTGGCCAGGGGCTGCATTTGGTGCTGTTCATGGGTCATCATTTCAGAACCTGCCTTGACCTCATGTTCCCAAATTTGACAGGGACAGTGAGGTTTTTAAGCAAGCCTGACATGAGGCAGCATCACTAGTTTGTGAGGCCAAACAGATCATCTTTTAGTTCAGAGCTTTGTGGGGAGGAGTGGGGACCCAGCTTGTGTACCCAGGAAGATGATTTGTCAGACAATCACCCTGCAGTGTGCAAGCATGTCAATCACAAGGGAAGGCAGGAAGCTGCAGCCCCCAGGACTCAGTAAGAGAGTCCAGTGTGTCAGCAGCTGAGTTGGTGCCAGCAGAACCAGAGCTCCCCAGGAAGAATCTCGACTCTCAGCAGAAGCAGAGGAAGAGTGTGTCAGGCCACCCACCACTGCTGTAGACTCTGTTCCCCCCAGCTTGGAGAACCCAGGTGGGAAGTTGCAATGCTCATCAGAAGGTCCACAGAATAACTGATTTTGTCAACTTTGCCGAATGGCTCCTCCTTGGAGGTGGTTTGGATTTTATATATCCGTATACAAGAGGTTTTATTTGATTATGAAGGAATTTAAGGGAGGAGGAATGTGATAATATGATAGCATGGCTCCTTTCGGGGGGTGCTGATTATGGCCCACATGACCCTCCTGAGGCCTATTGGGAAGAACTATACAAAATGCTTCCTACTGGCCATTCACACACAGCTCCTGGAAGGAGGGAACATTGAGTGTGAGCACGAGAGTCAGTGGCACCAGAATTCTACCTGTACTGAGTTTGTTGCCATAGTTTCATCGTTTCTATAGTAAATTACCATGCAAAGCTTCCACATCATACAGCACAGGACAATACACCCTCTCCCGTGAAGGGGCTGACTCTCTCCCTCCCTCCCCTGAAGGTGCTGACTCTCTCTCTCTCTGTCTCCCCTGAAGGTGCTGACTCTCTCTCTCTGTCTCCCCTGAAGGTGCTGACTCTCTCTCTCTGTCTCCCCTGAAGGGGCTGACTCTCTCCCTCCCTCCCCTGAAGGTGCTGACTCTCTCTCTCTGTCTCCCCTGAAGGGGCTGACTCTCTCCCTCCCTCCCCTGAAGGTGCTGACTCTCTCTCTCTCTGTCTCCCCTGAAGGTGCTGACTCTCTCTCTCTCTGTCTCCCCTGAAGGTGCTGACTCTCTCTCTCTGTCTCCCCTGAAGGTGCTGACTCTCTCTCTCCCTCCCCTGAAGGTGCTGACTCTCTCTCTCTCTCTCCCCTGAAGGTGCTGACTCTCTCTCTCTCTGTCTCCCCTGAAGGTGCTGACTCTCTCCCTCCCCTGAAGGTGCTGACTCTCTCTCTCTCTCTCCCCTGAAGGTGCTGACTCTCTCTCTCTCTCTCCCCTGAAGGTGCTGACTCTCTCTCTCTCTCTCCCCTGAAGGTGCTGACTCTCTCTCTCTCTCTCCCCTGAAGGTGCTGACTCTCTCTCTCTCTCCCCTGAAGGTGCTGACTCTCTCTCTCTCTCCCCTGAAGGTGCTGACTCTCTCTCTCTCTGTCTCCCCTGAAGGTGCTGACTCTCTCTCTCTCTCTCCCCTGAAGGTGCTGATTCTCTCTCTCTCTGTCTCCCCTGAAGGTGCTGACTCTCTCTCTCTCTGTCTCCCCTGAAGGTGCTGACTCTCTCTCTCTCTGTCTCCCCTGAAGGTGCTGACTCTCTCTCTCTCTCCCTCTCCCCGAAGGTGCTGACTCTCTCTCTCCCTCTCCCCTGAAGGTGCTGACTCACTCTCTCTCTCTCTGTCTCCCCTGAAGGTGCTGACTCTCTCTGTCTCCCCTGAAGGTGCTGACTCTCTCTCTCTATCTCCCCTGAAGGTGCTGACTCTCTCTCTCTGTCTCCCCTGAAGGTGCTGACTCTCTCTCTCTCTGTCTCCCCTGAAGGTGCTGACTCTCTCTCTCCCTCTCCCCTGAAGGTGCTCTCTCTCTCTCCCTCCCCTGAAGGTGCTGACTCTCTCTCTCTGTCTCCCCTGAAGGTGCTGACTCTCTCTCTCTCTGTCTCCCCTGAAGGTGCTGACTCTCTCTCTCCCTCTCCCCTGAAGGTGCTCTCTCTCTCTCCCTCCCCTGAAGGTGCTGACTCTCTCTCCCTCTCCCCTGAAGGTGCTGACTCTCTCTCTCTCTCTCCCTCCCCTGAAGGTGCTGACTCTCTCTCTCTCTCTCCCTCCCCTGAAGGTGCTGACTCTGTCTGTCTCCCCTGAAGGTGCTGACTCTCTCTCTGTCTCCCTCCCCTGAAGGTGCTGACTCTCTCTCTCTGTCTCCCCTGAAGGTGCTGACTCTCTCTCTCTGTCTCCCCTGAAGGTGCTGACTCTCTCTCTGTCTCCCTCCCCTGAAGGTGCTGACTCTCTCTCTGTCTCCCTCCCCTGAAGGTGCTCTCTCTCTCTGTCTCCCCGAAGGTGTTCTCTCTCTCTGTCTCCCCGAAGGTGCTCTCTCTCTCTCCTTCCCCTGAAGGTGCTGACTCTCTCTCTCTCTGTCTCCCCTGAAGGTGCTGACTCTCTCTCTCCCCTGAAGGTGCTGACTCTCTCTCTCTGTCTCCCCTGAAGGTGCTGACTCTCTCTCTCCCCTGAAGGTGCTGACTCTCTCTCTCTCCCTCCCCTGAAGGTGTTGATTTGAACCTAGAATCCAGGTTGATTCTCCAGGCGATATGGAGTGCTGACCGTACAGTCAGAGATGCTGTCAATCAGATGAATTTACAATGTGTGATCTTGCCATGTCGCTTTAACCCCATCATGTCTCCATTATCACGGCTGCATCTGCAAAATGGGCCTGTCAGTTAATATCTGCATCTCACAAACACCTTTCTTACATTCAAAGTGGGTGTGTTGCCTTATTCGCAGGCTCATTTCCTCGGGTGGATGTTAAGAATCCAGCCCCATTAAGTCGAGGCAAACTAGATGTGTTCACCACTGCATTCTGACAGAAAGTTCTCCACCCGCCCAAACCAGGATCACTTCAACACATCACCTGCTCATCATCACATTCTCATTTGCCGTGCCCTCAGTGACTGCCGCCTCTACCACAGGAGCCACAAACCTTCAACAGCTTGATCCACTGCCAGGGGCTCCACCAGGCCCCAGGGTGACAATGGCCTGTTAATGAGGGGCAGCCAGCACATCGCCAATGGGCTCGTTCTGGGTAAAATCTTCACGTTCCACTCTTCAACCTTGGGCCAAGTTTCAGCTCATTGGTAAAATGGACTCCAGGGTTCACCTAGCTTTCTCCTCGTGGATTCAAACAGCTGCCACTTCCAGGAGGCAGAGAGAAGACATGCTGGTCTGTGAGCATTCCACAAGGGTGAATCAATCAGATCCAGTGGTGGTTGTCCAAAAAGATAAATGTTCTTGAAGCTTTTCATGTCATACCCATCAGATCTAGCAAGGAATTACCAGCAGTGGGGAAAGCAACAATTTACACTGCTGAAGAAGAGTGCTGATTGCTTGGTTCAGCGCTGAACAAGCAGAGGCCACTTGCCGACCAATCAGCACTCTCCTCCCATGCAGTACAAATTGTTGTTGTGCTTCTGCCGTTGCTGGCTGCTCTGATGAGTGTGAGGTAGAAAGTTTTGAGAGCCCCTCTCTTCAGCGACACTCAAGATCCACTGACTCTGTGGCTCTGCTTGAGACAAAGATCTTGACCAATCTGAGCGTCACGATGTGAAAAGCCTTGGCCTACTTGAACGCTGCAGGTGAAGAAGGAAAACATTCAACGGCGTTAGCACCTACCTTCCTCGGATCACTCAGTTGGCACTGCTGCTGCAGCAAGGCGGCTTTGCAAGAATATGGAACAGAGAAGGCACACTGCCTAGAATCAAAAATACCAACTTCGGTGAAGTAGCCAAGAGCTTCAACTCAAACAGGGGCGAGAGATCCCTAACTGCGAAGGCGAGCCAGTGGCATGGTGGGGCGGGGGGGGTGGCGGTGGCAGGACAGTGGGGCCGAGGCATGGGAGAAAGGGAATGATGGGCTTATGGGGCAGGGGGGCAGACAGCAGGTGACGGCGGCAAATAGAAAGAGACGGAGGAACACAGGCAGATTGAGATATCAGTTGTGGTCTGCCGAGTTGGTGGGCAGCAGAACGTCCCACAAGCTGTAGTGCTGTCAGTGGAACAAGGAAGCTTCCTCTGCCAGGTACCATTTGCAAATCTACCTGGGAAAGCTGTATTTGCACTTGTGTGCCATTTCCCTCTGGGAGCCCGTACCCGCGAGCACACCCGTACCCCCAGCTCCACACACATCTGAGGTGATGGACAGTCAATGGCACCTTGTGCTGACCCAGATTTAGTTCTCTCCAAGCACTGCCTGGCTCAGTTTGCCTCGAATCATCAATAGCTCTACTCCCGAGAGATCGATTCCTTCCCACTAGTCGTTGCCTCAGGATGGAGCAGGACTTTAAAACCTTGCTCTCGTACCTGTCTCCAAGCTTAGCTTCGAAACACATATCTCTTGCTCTCAATAACACTACCAATCTCTACCTTGACAGCAGTGTGAAGGTATGTGCTGCTATGATCTGCTGGATATGCTCATATTCCTGGGTGTACTCGTATTCCTGAATGCACCCGTATCTGCAGGTGCACCTCTATCACTGAAGACTCGCCCTCAAGGTGCCTCTCACTTTCCAACTCAAAATACAGCTCAGATAAAACCCTGCTACACCGGTATTCACAAGTCGTATCAAGGCTGCGTCACCTAGCTCCCAATAAGGCAATATCTCAATTATAAAATGCTCTGTTTTCAAATCCTGCATCCCCTCTCAACCCTCCACCCATCTCTATAATCTCTTCCAGATTGAAGTGTCTTTATGGCAAGAGACATAGAATTTATTCTCCAAGAAAGTCATGAATCTAGAATTCTCAACCCCAACCTGAGGCAAGTAACTCACCTCCTGACTCCCCAAAGCCTGTCCACCATCTGCAAGGCACAAGTCGGGAGTGCGATGGAAAACTTTCCACTTGCCAGGTGCAGCTCCAACAACTCTCAAGAAGATCGAGACCGTCCAGGAAAAAGCAGCCCTCCTTCAATCAGAACCACATCCACAAAACTCACTCCCTCCACCACCAATGCACAATGGCAGCAGTATGTGCCAGCTACATGATGCAGGAATTCACTGAGGCTCCAAAGGCAGCACATTCCAAACTCCCAGCCTTTCCCTCTAGATGGACAAGAGCAGCTTGGGAGGACATGAGAAACATGACTCCACCATCAGGGACAAAGAATGTATTGAAAATGTGGAATAGCAACACAGGCCGGGATTTGGAGCTGCGGTCTAACAAAAAGGGGACAGCATGGGTGGTGGTGAGAAACTGGGAGCACATCAGGTGAGGGCGTACCCATTGTGGTACACCAGAGTGCAGGACTAATTTTAACCCTGTGGAAATCGATGGGCTGAGGGAGTTCAGATCATAGCTTCATCTGGAGAACGTGTTAGAGAGAAAATCCCACAAAACCATTAACCATCTACACCAATGACTATTGACCCCACAAACCTTCATACTCCTAAATCACATATCCCATGACCCACGAATCCCATTGCCCTTAAACCACAAACCCAACCGGCCCATAAATTCCTCAACCCATGAATTATGAACCCACATCCCAGGAACCACACCTGCAATGAACCGTAAAACCCCCAACACACAAACCAGGCAAACTACAACCTGGGGTCTTGTGACCCACAAACCAAAATCTATACCCCCACGACCTCCAAACAGCAGACCCATGAACTAGAAAACTGACCAACCCCTGAGACCTATGACCTGCAGCCCATGTCACTTGAACCATAAGCCCCACTGACCCACCAACCCTTCGAACCATGAACTGTGATCTGCAAACCCTAGGAGCTCTGTGACTCATGTCCCATGAAACTCTTCAACCAGAGCTCTATGACCCCCTTACCCTTGGACCATGACGCACAAGCTTTTGAGCAACGAGCCATAAACACATTGAACCATGGCTCATGCACCCCATAATCCACAACCAATGACCCTTGCAGTGCTCATGACCCCAAAATCCATCATCTATCAACTGTCCAGTCCAACTGTCAGATGGAGAACAAGTCACGAACCTTGAACCCTAGCAACAATAAAAGTGAACCACACAAAACACCAACGTGACCAGAAACCCAGGACAAATGACTCCATGGTCCAAGACTTCCTACCACCCCCACTTAAGTCAAGAAGCTTGAAGGTCATAAGATATAGGAGCTGAATTAGGCCATTCGGCCCATCAAGTCTGATCCATTATTCTATCATTCAATCATGGCTGATAAGTTTCTAAACCCCATTCTCCCAACTTTTCCCGGTAACCCTCGATCCCTTTACCAATCAAGAACTTACCTATCTCTATGGCACGGTGGCACAGTGGTTAGCACTGCTGCCTCACAGCACCAGGGACCCATGTTCAATTCCTGGCTTGGGTCACTATCTGTGCAGAATCTGCACATTCTCCCTGTGTCTGTGTGGGTTTCCTCTGGATGCTCTGATTTTCTCCCATAGTCCGAAAGACACGCTGGTTAGATGCACTGGCCGTGCTAAATTCTCCCTCAATGTAGCCAAACAGGCACCGGAGTGTGGCAACAAGATTTTCACAATAACTTAACTGCAGTGTTAAATGTAAGCCTACTTGTGACATTGATAAATAAACACACTCCATGACTTGGCCTCCACAGCCTTCTGTGACAATGAATTCCACAGATTCACCACCCTCTCATTGAAGAAATTCCTCATCTCAGTTCTAAAAGGTCATTAGTCCTGAAGTAGGGAAAGTGTAAGTGGATTTTGTACCTAGAATATGTCACAAACATAACCCTTCGTCATGACTGATCTTCTCAAGCTTATACTGCTCCTGGGAGTAATATAAGTTATTCGTTCATGTCTTAGATGCTCTAACTTTCATTTTTATAAAGACAGAGTTTAACGTGGCTGTTATTTTGTAGACTTTGCAAATCTTACCCATATGTGTTATTTGGACATCGTTACACAGATGGTAGTTTACGATACCGACTTTGAACAGGAAGAGCCCTGCTGGGACAACCGCAATCATGCAAGTAACTTCAAAGACAGGGATGCCGATACTGCTGCAGAAAGGTTTTGAATCATGACCATGTCATGACTGCAGCTGCCAGCTGGACTGTGAATTGTGATTAAATCTCGAGCTGCATCACGACCAAGGAAGACCCGGAGTTCTGGCCGGAATGGGAAACTTGTGTCACGATTGACACTAAGACTCATGATGTATAAATGCCCACTTGTGTTTGTGTTCGATGAGAAGTTTGGTAGTTTCTGCTTCTCCCAAAGCTCTTGAATGAACACCAGAGCTTTGAAATAAAAACCACCGTATTTTGACTCACTAACAGTCTCAGAGGTATTATTTTACCTACAACAGTCCCTTAATTCTGAGGCTGTGCTTGCGGATCACAATCGAATTCAGCAACCTATGACCCAAAAACCATGAGCCTCTAACCCTGAACCCTCGCAAACCACCTGGATGCCAGAGATCAGGAAAAAATGGGACTAGGGAGGTGCATTGCCAGAGCAGTCATAGAGCCAATTTCCCAGCTTTCAGAACCCCAACCTAACAAGGGCACCCCAGCAGTGGCACAGGATCTGGCATTGCACATCATCACAACAGGTTTCTTAAAAAAAAACCTCCATTTCGATTTATTTAAAATGTTAGACAAATAAAACAACAGCTGTGCGGGAGTCTGACCAGCAATGAAACCCAGCATAAACCCTGCATAAAGCCTCAGATGCTAAGAGAGACAAGACTATAATTGCAGAGACACAGGGTCAGGTCACCTCATTCAGCCTGGGCAGAATCACACTGTCAATCCAAGCTCTGCAGGAGTCTGTTAGTGCAGCACAGCCACCTACTGAGTCAGAGAGGAGGGGAGGGAGAGGAGAGGAGAGGGACGGGACGGACGGGAGGGGAGGGGACGGGACGGACGGGAAGGGACGGAGGGACGGGAGGGGAGGGGACGGACGGACAGGAGGGGAGGGGACGGGAGAGGAGGGGAGGGGACGGGAGAGGAGGGGAGGGGACGGGAGAGGAGGGGAGGGGAGGGGACGGGAGAGGAGGAGAGGGGAGGGGACGGGAGAGGAGGAGAGGGGAGGGGACGGGAGAGGAGGGGAGGGGACGGGAGAGGAGGGGAGGGGACGGGAGAGGAGGGGAGGGGACGGGGAGAGGAGGGGAGGGGACGGGGAGAGGAGGGGAGGGACGGGGAGAGGAGGGGAGGGACGGGGAGAGGAGGGGAGGGACGGGGAGAGGAGGGGAGGGACGGGGAGAGGAGGGGAGGGACGGGGAGAGGAGGGGAGGGACGGGGAGAGGAGGGGAGGGACGGGGAGAGGAGGGGAGGGACGGGGAGAGGAGGGGAGGGACGGGGAGAGGAGGGGAGAGACGGGAGAGGAGGGGAGAGACGGGAGAGGAGGGGAGGGACGGGAGAGGAGGGGAGGGACGGGAGAGGAGGGGAGGGAGAGGAGGGGAGGGACGGGAGAGGAGGGACGGGAGGGGAGGGGAGGGGAGGGAGGGGGAGAAAAGCAGATTGGAGAGGAGGGAAGCAGACAGTGGGTGGAAAGGGAGGAGTGGACGGAGGGGGAAGGAGGACGGGGGGGGGGTGGGAGGGAGGGGGAAGGAGGGAGGGAGGGGGAGGGAGGGAGGGGGAAGGAGGGGGGAAGGAGGGGGAAAGAGGGAGGGAGGGGGAAGGATGGAGGGAGGGGGAAGGAAGGAGGGGGAAGGAAGGGGGAAAGAGGGAGGGAGGGAAGGGGAAGGAGGGAGGGAAGGAGGGAGGGAGGGAGAAAGGAAGGAGGGAGGGAGGGGGAAGGAAGGAAGGAGGGAGGAGGGAGGGAGGGGAAAGGAAGGAGGGAGGGAGGGGGAAAGGAAGGAGGGAGGGAGGGGGAAGGAAGGAGGGAGGGAGGGGGAAAGGAAGGAGGGAGGGAGGGGAAAGGAAGGAGGGAGGGAGGGGGAAAGGAAGGAGGGAGGGAGGGGGAAAGGAAGGAGGGAGGGAGGGGGAAAGGAAGGAGGGAGGGAGGGGGAAAGGAAGGAGGGAGGGAGGGGGAAGGAAGGAAGGAGGGAGGGAGGGGGAAAGGAAGGAGGGAGGGAGGTAGGGGGAAAGGAAGGAGGGAGGGAGGGGGAAAGGAAGGAGGGAGGGAGGGGGAAAGGAAGGAGGGAGGGAGGGGGAAAGGAAGGAGGGAGGGAGGGGGAAAGGAAGGAGGGAGGGAGGGGGAAAGGAAGGAGGAAGGGAGGGGGAAAGGAAGGAGGGAGGGAGGGGGAAAGGAAGGAGGGAGGGAGGGGGAAAGGAAGGAGGGAGGGAGGGGGAAAGGAAGGAGGGAGGGAAGGAGGGGGAAGGAAGGAGGGAGGGAGGAGGGAGGGGGAAAGGAAGGAGGGAGGGAGGGAGGGGGAAAGGAAGGAGGGAGGAGGGGGAAGGAAGGAGGGAGGAGAAAGGAAGGAGGGAGGGAGGGGGAAGGAAGGAAGGAGGGAGGGAGGGGGAAGGAAGGAGGGAGGGAGGGAGGGGAGGAGGGGAGGGAGGGAGGGAGGGAGGGGGAAGGAAGGAGGAGGGAGGGAGGGAGGGAGGGAGGGAGGGGGAAGGAAGGGGGAGGGGAGGGAGGGAGGGGGAAGGAAGGAGGGAGGGAGGGAGGGAGGGAGGAGGGGAAGGAAGGAGGGAGGGAGGGGGAAGGAAGGAGGGAGGGAGGGAGGGGAAGGAAGGAGGGAGGGAGGGAGGGGGAAGGAGGGAGGGAGGGGGAAGGAAGGAGGGAGGGAGGGAGGGAGGGGGAAGGAAGGAGGGAGGGAGGGAGGGGGAAGGAAGGAAGGGGGAGGGAGGGAGGGGGAGGGAGGGAGGGAGGGGAGGGAGGGGGGGAGGAGAGGGGTAGAGGGGAGAGAAGGGGTCGAAGGGGGGGAGAGGGGTCGAGGGGGGAGGAGAGGGGTCGAGGGGGAGGAGAGGGGTCGAGGGGGGAGGAGAGGGGTCGAGGGGGGGAGGAGAGGGGTCGAGGGGGGAGGAGAGGGGTCGAGGGGGGGAGGAGAGGGGTCGAGGGGGGAGGAGAGGGGTCGAGGGGGGGAGGAGAGGGGTCGAGGGGGGAGGAGAGGGGTCGAGGGGGGGAGGAGAGGGGTCGAGGGGGGAGGAGAGGGGTCGAGGGGGGAGGAGAGGGGTCGAGGGGGGAGGAGAGGGGTCGAGGGGGGGAGGAGAGGGGTCGAGGGGGGAGGAGAGGGGTCGAGGGGGGGAGGAGAGGGGTCGAGGGGGGAGGAGAGGGGTCGAGGGGGGAGGAGAGGGGTCGAGGGGGGGAGGGAGAGGGGTCGAGGGGGGGAGGAGAGGGGTCGAGGGGGGGAGGAGAGGGGTCGAGGGGGGGAGGAGAGGGGTCGAGGGGGGAGGAGAGGGTCGAGGGGGGGAGGAGAGGGGTCGAGGGGGGAGGAGAGGGGTCGAGGGGGGGAGGAGAGGGGTCGAGGGGGGGAGGAGAGGGGTCGAGGGGGGGAGGAGAGGGGTCGAGGGGGGGGAGGAGAGGGGTCGAGGGGGGGAGGAGAGGGGTCGAGGGGGGGAGGAGAGGGGTCGAGGGGGGGAGGAGAGGGTCGAGGGGGGAGGAGAGGGGTCGAGGGGGGGAGGAGAGGGGTCGAGGGGGGGAGGAGAGGGGTCGAGGGGGGGAGGAGAGGGGTCGAGGGGGGGAGGAGAGGGGTCGAGGGGGGAGGAGAGGGGTCGAGGGGGGGAGGAGAGGGGTCGAGGGGGGGAGGAGAGGGGTCGAGGGGGGGAGGAGAGGGGTCGAGGGGGGGAGGAGAGGGGTCGAGGGGGGGAGGAGAGGGGTCGAGGGGGGAGGAGAGGGGTCGAGGGGGGGAGGAGAGGGGTCGAGGGGGGGAGGAGAGGGGTCGAGGGGGGAGGAGAGGGTCGAGGGGGGGAGGAGAGGGGTCGAGGGGGGGAGGAGAGGGGTCGAGGGGGAGGAGAGGGGTCGAGGGGGGAGGAGAGGGGTCGAGGGGGGGAGGGAGGGAGGAGCAAGGGGAGGGAGGGCCAGGGGAGAGTTGGTACGGAGGTGGGGAGGAGAGAGGAGACGGGGTCACTGTGCTGTGGAATCTCTTCTTTCACGAGGCGTTGGATGCTGTGGTGCCACTTGTCGAAGGCTTGTGAATGTCTGAGGAAGCTCCACCCTCTTCTACAACAAGAAAAGAAAATGATAATCAAACCTGATAATCTGTGGGAGACAGAGGTCGAAGAGATGGGGGGAGGAGGGTGCAGGGAAGGTGGAGAGACCGAGGGGACGAGGGCACTGAGAATGTTCCGGACCCTAGAGCTTCCTCCTGCTGCTCCGCCTCCCTCTTAGTGTGGCGAATTGACAAGGTGATGGGGCTGCCAGTTAGTGAGGGGTCTGTGCAGTGACAGAGCTGAGGGATAGTGGGGTCTGTGCAGTGACGGAGCTGAGGGATAGCGGGGTCTGTGCAGTGACGGAGCTGAGGGATAGTGGGGTCTGTGCAGTGATGGAGCTGAGGGATAGTGGGGTCTGTGCAGTGACGGAGCTGAGGGATAGCGGGGTCTGTGCAGTGATGGAGCTGAGGGATAGTGGGGTCTGTGCAGTGACGGAGCTGAGGGTTAGTGGGGTCTGTGCAGTGACGGAGCTGAGGGATAGTGCGGTCTGTGCAGTGACGGAGCTGAGGGATAGCGGGGTCTGTGCAGTGATGGAGCTGAGGGATAGTGGGGTCTGTGCAGTGATGGAGCTGAGGGATTGCAGGGTCTGTGCAGTGACGGAGCTGAGGGATAGTGCGGTCTGTGCAGTGAGCGAGCTGAGGGAAGATATATCTGAGTTAATCTGACTGCTGAGGCAAGCGGTTGTGTGGGCCTGGAGCTTGCACTCTTTCACCTGTTCGTGCTGCTGTATTTGAAACTCACCAGCTGAAGTAAAGGTGAAGAGTTCCGGGAGCTCGCGTCCATTAGGCAGCCGTGTCGAATGATCCCGAAGTTCATCGAAGAATGGATGTGCACAAGATTCGAGAGGTGAAAGGCGCAGAGAGGGTGTGTATTCCAGCAGCCGGCTACACAGGGCAATAGCTTCGGGAGGCGTACGCGCTTTGAAGACCTGCACAAAGTAAATGTAGAGCGACACAAGAGAAGTTCAACAGCAGATACATACCCAGAACATCACCATAACAGGAGGGGATAGAGGAAAGATTGAGTGGCAAGAGCGAGCTTTAAAAGGGACAATGATTGGGAGATTGAGGGGGTTGCAGTCCCCTGGAGTGGGGTTGAGGGCATGGAGTATCCCCTGGGGCATCAAGGCAGCACAATTTACCCCCCAGGGGAGGGGGTTCAAGGGAGCAGACAGTCTCCCTCCTGGGGGGAGGGGAGGTGCCAAGGGGAGCACAGTTTCCCCCCAGAAAGGGGTGGGGGCGAGGGAGGTATCAAGGAAACAGACAGTTCCCGAACACCCACCTTCCCGGCACTCGAGGGAGCAGACAGTTCCCTGCCCCCACTCCTGGGAATTGTGGGATTGGACCATTCCTTGGAGATCGAGGGAGTTTTGGGTTAACCCTTTCTTGACCCTCTCCACTGACACTCACCTTTGTCCAGGGATGTGCTTTAATTTGGGGGAATTTGAACTCTGTATAATTGGGATTCATTTCCCGAATCTGTTCCCGTGTGGGTGTTCCCAGCACCTGCACAAAACAAAGAAATAGGAAGTAATCATGGACAGCTCGACAGAACACATCGGCGCGAGGGGGGAGGAGGAGGAGAAGGCGCGAGGGGGGAGGAGGAGGAGAAGGCGCGAGGGGGGAGGAGAAGGAGAAGGCGCGAGGGGGGGAGGAGGAGGAGAAGGAGAAGAAGGCGCGAGGGGGGAGGAGGAGGAGAAGGCGCGAGGGGGGAGGAGGAGGAGAAGGCGCGAGGGGGGAGGAGGAGGAGGAGAAGGCGCGAGGGGGAGGAGGAGGAGGAGGCGTGAGGGGGAGGAGGTGTGAGGGGGGAGGAGGAGGAGAAGGTGCGAGGGGGGAGGATGGTCATCTCTGGGCTACTGCCTGAACCGTGTGCAGATGGGCGTAGGGTTGACAGGATTAAGGAAGTGAATGGGTGGCTCAGGGATTGGTGTGGGAGGAATGGGTTTGAATTTATGGGGCATTGGCACCAGTATTGGGGTAGGTGGGACTTGTTCGGGCGGGATGGGGTTGGTCTGAACCGTGCTGGGACCAGAGTGCTTGCGAATCGAGTAAAGAGGACTGTAGACAGGGCTTTAAACTAATTAGGGGGGGAGGGTGCGAGGGTAGGTGATGTTACGAGGTCTAAAGTTAAGGAGAGGGTACAGGTAAGGGAAGAGGCCGAGGATGTCCCAATAATAGAGGGAGTAGGGGGCGTGAGTATAGTTGGTGGCGTTACGGCAAATAGGGTCCAGGTGAAGGCTGGGATGAAAGCGCTTTATCTGAATGCACGAAGCATTCGGAATAAAGTGGATGAGCTGGTGGCGCAGATCAGCACAAATGGATACGATCTGGTGGCCATTACAGAGACGTGGCTGCAGGGTGACAGGGACTGGGAGCTGAATGTACAGGGCTATCAAGTGTTTAGGAAGGATAGGCAGGAGGGAAAAGTGGGGGGGTGTAGCTCTGCTGATTAAGGATAGCATCATGGTGGTAGCAAGGGATGATACTGGAGCCAAGGAGCAGAGGGTGCAATCGTTGTGGGTAGAGATTAGGAACAGCAAAGGGAGGAAGACGCTGGTGGGTGTCGTCTATAGGCCCCCGAATAATGATCTGGAGGTGGGGCGGGCTGTTAACGCGCAAATAAGTGCGGCGTGCAGGAATGGGACGGCCGTAGTTATGGGGGATTTCAATCTGCATATTGATTGGTCGACCCATGTTGGACGCGGGGGGCTCGAGGAAGAGGTCTTGGAATGCTGCCGGGATAGTTTCCTCGAACAGAGTGTGTTGGAGCCGACGAGGGAGCGAGCTATCTTGGATCTGGTGCTATGTAATGAGGCGGGTAGAATTAGGGACCTTGTGGTGAAGGATCCTCTTGGGGAGAGTGATCATTGTATGGTGGAGTTTCTGGTGCAGATGGAGGAGGAGAAAGTGGGTTCCCGGACACGCGTCCTCTGTTTGAATAGAGGGGAGTACGGTAGGATGAGAGAAGAATTGGCAAATGTGGACTGGGGGAGCGCGTTGGAGGGAGGGTCTGCTGAGGAGCAGTGGAGGATCTTTAAGGAGATCTTTCTTGGTGCTCAGCAGAAATTTATTCCGATGGTCAAAAAGGATAGTAGGAAGGGAGGTAATAAGCCGTGGATAACGAAGGAGGTGAAGGAAAGTGTTAAATTAAAAGCGGAGGAATTTAGAGTAGCTAAGAGTAGTGGGCGAGATGAGGATTGGGAGAGGTTTAAATGTCAACAAAGATTGACAAAGAAGTTGATAAAGAAGGGTAGGAGAAACTATGAAGCTGGGCTAGCGCTTAATATAAAAAAGGATAGCAAGAGTTTTTATAAATATATAAAAAGGAAGAGGCTGGCTAGGGTGAATGTTGGTCCTTTAGAGGATGAGAAAGGGGACCTAGTGGTAGGGGATGAGGATATGGCTAATGTATTGAATAACTTTTTTGTTTCTGTCTTCTCGGAGGAGGACGTGAATAATTTGCCGGGTGTTAGCGACGGAAAGGTGGTAGGACTGGAGGGTCTTAATGACATTACTGTTACTAGAGAGGCGGTGCTCGACAGACTGGAGGGGCTGATTGTGGACAAGTCCCCAGGACCGGATGGAATGCATCCGAGGATTCTGAAAGAAATGGCGGAGGTGATAGTGGATGCCTTGGTGGTTATTTTCCAGACGTCGCTGGATTCCGGGGAAGTGCCGGATGATTGGAAAACGGCTAATGTTACGCCGTTGTTTAAGAAGGGTGCCAGGCAAAAGGCGGGGAATTATAGGCCGGTTAGTTTAACGTCTGTGGTGGGTAAAATGTTAGAATCTGTCATTAAGGAGGAAATTGCGAGACATCTTGAAGGGAATTGCTT
Source organism: Carcharhinus amblyrhynchos (assembly GCF_965287045.1). NCBI lineage: Eukaryota > Metazoa > Chordata > Chondrichthyes > Carcharhiniformes > Carcharhinidae > Carcharhinus > Carcharhinus amblyrhynchos. The sequence goes on from NW_027650816.1 coordinate 20,919, forward strand.
GATAGAGCAGACGCAGCACGGTTTCATTAGAGGGAAGTCGTGTCTGACAAATTTACTGGAGTTCTATGAGGATGTGTCTAGGGCGGTGGATAGAGGAGAGCCGGTGGATGTGGTCTTTCTAGATTTTCAGAAGGCGTTTGACAAAGTACCTCACAAGAGGTTATTGCAGAAGGTCGAGGGACATGGAGTTGGGGGTAGGGTATTAGCGTGGATAGAGGATTGGTTGTCAAATAGGAGGCAGAGAGTGGGGGTCAACGGGTGCTATTCGGATTGGCGGATGGTGACTAGTGGAGTGCCCCAGGGGTCAGTGCTGGGGCCTCAGCTTTTTACCATTTATATAGATGATCTGGAGGAAGGAACCGAGTGTAGGGTGTCGAAATTTGCTGATGACACCAAGCTTGGGGGAACGGCAAATTGTGCGGAGGGTGTGGAGAGTCTGCAGAAGGATCTAGATAGGCTGGGCGAATGGGCCAGGAAATGGCAGATGGAATTTAATGTTGGCAAGTGTGAGGTGGTCCACTTTGGTAGGAAGAATGGTAGGAAGGACTATTACTTACGGGGCGAAAAACTGCAGCAGGCGACGGTGCAGAGGGACGTGGGGTCCTTGTGCATGAGTCACAAAAACCCAGCTTGCAGGTGCAGCAGGTGGTCAGGAAGGCGAATGGGATGCTGGCCTTCATAGCGAGGGGGATTGAATATAAAAGTAGGGAGGTCTTGCTGCAGCTGTATAGGGCATTGGTGAGGCCGCAGCTGGAGTACTGTGTGCAGTTTTGGGCGCCGCACCTGCGCAAAGATATTTTGGCCTTGGAGGGAGTGCAGAGAAGGTTTACTAGGCTGATACTGGAGTTGAGGGGGTTGAGCTATGAGGAGAGGCTGAATAAACTGGGCTTGTACTCGTTAGAGTTTAGAAGAATGAGGGGAGATCTCATTGAGACTTATAAGATGATGAATGGGATGGATAGGATAGAGGTGGAGAGACTCTTTCTGCTCAAAAAAGACAGTAGGACTAGGGGGCACAGCCTCAAGATAAAAGGGGGGCGTTTTAGAACGGAGTTGAGGAGGAACTTCTTCACTCAAAGGGTGGTGAATCTCTGGAATTCTCTGCCCGTTGAAGTGGTGGAGGCTGCCTCGCTAAATATTTTTAAGACGCGGGTTGATGGGTTTTTGATAAGAGAGGGGATTAAGGGTTATGGGGAGAGGGCGGGAAAGTGGAACTGAGCCACGACAGATCAGCCATGATCTTATTGAATGGCGGGGCAGGCTCGAGGGGCCAGATGGCCCACTCCTGCTCCTATTTCTTATGTTCTTATAAGGCGCCGGGGGGGGGGGGGGGGGTGGAAGAGAGACAAGGGAGAGGTGAATGAGGGGGGATGAGGGAGGGAGTTTCCGAAACTCACGGCACTCATAAAAAAAAATTTCTTCTCATCTCCGTCTTAATTGGGTGAGCCCTTATTTTTATTCAATGACCCCTATTTCTAAATTCTCCCACAAGAGGAAAACTCCTCTCTACATCCACCCTGTCAATAACCTTCAGAAACTTAAAGGTTTTGATCAAGTTCCCTCTTCTCAACTCCAGTGGATACAAATCTAACCTCTCTAACCTTTCCTCATCAGACAGAACATTCCAGACAATCGTCTGGTAAACCTTCTCTCAACTGCTTTCAAAGTATTTACATCATTCCCTAAATAAGACGCCAGATATGGTCAAATTCATGCTCTGTACAACTGATACATATTCTCCTTGGCTTTGTATCTCACAATACATGATAACATTCTATTAGCTTCCCTAATTAATTGCTCCATTAACCTTTTGCGATTCGTGTACTGGGACACCCAGATCCCTCTGCACCTCGGAGCTCCGCAACCTCTCACCGTTCAGACAATGTGCTCTTTTTCATTCTTCCCGCCAAAATGGGCAATTTCACATTTTCCCAAATTATACTCCCATTTTCCCAGACCTTTGCTCACTAACTTTCCCCATCTATATCTTTGTAGTCTCCGTATGTTCGCTTCGCAACTTACTATCCTACCTTTGTGGTGTCAACAAATTTGGCAAACATTCTTTCATTTAAATCATGTATATAAATTGTAAAGAGCTGATCTCGTGGCACACCACTCATCACATCTTCTGACCAGAAAATGACCCATTTATGTCTACTATTTCCAGTTAGCCAGCCAGTCATCCTATCCATGCTAATATGTTACCCCATACATCCTTAGCTTTTATTTCTTGCAATAATCTTTGAGGTGGCACCTGATCAAATATCTAAATCCAAGTACAGTACATCCACCGGTTCCTTGTCATCCACTGCACAGGTTACATCCTCAAAGAACTCCAATAAATAAACATTTTCATAAAACCTCAGGTTCTCCAACACCTTGACATCCAGCTGCGGCCTCACCAATGTCAGCTACAGCAAGACCTCCCTACTTTTATATTCAATCCCCCTCGCTATGAAGGCCAGCATCCCATTCGCCTTCCTGACCACCTGCTGCACCTGCAGGCTGGGTTTTTGCGACTCATGCACAAGGACCCCGAGGTCCCTCTGCACCGTCGCCTGCTGCAGTTTTTCGCCACGTAAGTAATAGTCCTTCCTACCATTATTCCTACCAAAATGGACAACCTCGCACTTGCCAACATTAAATTCCATTTGTCAGTTCCTGGCCCATTCGCCCAGCCTATCTAGATCCTTCTGCAGACTCTCCACGCCCTCCGCGCAATTTGCCGTTCCCCCAATCTTGGTGTCATCAGCAAATTTCAACACCATACACTCGGTTCCCTCCTCCAGATCATCTATATAAATGGTAAATAGCTGAGGCCCCAGCACTGACCCCTGGGGCACTTCACTAGTCACCAACCGCCAATCCGAATAGCACCCATTAACCCCCACTCTCTGCCTCCTATTTGACAACCAATCCTCTATCCACGCTAACACCCTACCCCCAACTCCATGCCCCCTTACCTTCTGCAATAACCTCTTGTGAGGCACCTTGTCAAACACCTTCTGAAAATCAAGAAAGACCACATCCACCAGCTCTCCTCTATCCATCGCCCTAGACACATCCTCATAGAACTCCAATAAATTCGTCAGACACGACTTCCCCTTAACGAAACCGTACTGCGTCTGCTCTATCAAGCAATTCCCCTCAAGATGCCTCGCCATTTCCTCCTTGATGACGGATTCTAACATTTTACCTACAATAGACGTTAAACTAACCATCTTATAATTCCCTGCCTTTTAACCCAGCCTGCAGGTGGTCAGGAAGGCGAATGGGATGCTGGCCTTCATAGTGAGGGGGACTGAATATAAAAGTAGGGAGGTCTTGCTGCAGCTGTATCGGGCATTGGTGAGGCCGCAGCTGGAGTACTGTGTGCAGTTTTGGTCGCCGCACTTACGCAAGGATATTTTGGCCTTGGAGGGAGTGCAGAGGAGGTTTACTAGGCTGATACCGGAGTTGAGGGGGTTGAGCTATGAGGAGAGGCTGAATAAACTAGGCTTGTACTTGTTAGAGTTTAGAAGAATGAGGGGAGATCTCATTGAGACATATAAGATGATGAATGGGATGGATAGGATAGCTCAGAAAGGACAGTAGGACTAGGGGGCACAGCCTCAAGATAAAGGGGGGGCGGTTTAGAACGGAGTTGAGGAGGAACTTCTTCACTCAAAGGGTGGTGAATCTCTGGAATTCTCTGCCCGTTGAAGTGGTGGAGGCTGCCTCGCTAAATATTTTTAAGACGCGGGTTGATAGGTTTTTGATAAGCGAGGGGATTAAGGGTTATGGGGAGAGGGCGGGAATGTGGAACTGAGCCACGACAGATCAGCCATGATCTTACTGAATGGCGGGGCAGGCTCGAGGGGCTAGATGGCCTACTCCTGCTCCTATTCCTTATGTTCTTATCTCTCAGCTTCCACACCCTCCCACACCTCCTCTGATGTCAGTTCCCCGATTCTATTCACCACCCCCCAACCCTGCCCCCACTCTGACGACCCTCAGCATTCTGTGAATGATCAGTTCTTACCTTAATTATCTCTACAAGCTGGTCCACTCCACTGTCCCCTGGGAACATGGGCTGTCCCAGTAGCAGCTCAGCCAATACACAGCCAGCCGACCAGATGTCTGCACAAAAAGAAAATGCACCTTAGTTTTTCAAAGGCAAACTTTCCAAAAGGAAGACATGGGAAAATCTGTCAACATATACAGCCACTTCAAATCACCACTGAACACAAAACTAGATGTAGAATAAAGCACCCTCTACACTGTTCCCATCAAACACTCCTAGGACAGGTACAGCACGGGGTTAGATACAGTGTGAAGTTCGCTCAAAACTGTCCCCATTAAACACTCCCAGAAGAGGTACAGCACAGAGTTAGATACAGAGTAAAGCTCCCTTGACACTATCCCCATTAAACACTCCCAGGACAGATACTGCACGGAGTTAGATACAGAGCAAAGCTCCCTCTACACCGTCGCCATCAAACACTCCCAAGGCATGTACAGCATGGAGTTAGATACATAGCATTACTGAGTATTGTGATGGGATAAGGGACCATTGTGTAAATCATTGGGGAAATGTACACAGCTAATTGGCTGCGTGTAAACGGCCCCTTTTCTTATTCATTCATAGAAAACCTACGTCACTGGCTTGGCCAGTATTTATTGCCTATTCCTAAATGTCCCTTGAGAATGTGGTGCTGAGCCGCCTTCTTGAACTGCTGCAGTCTCTGAGGTGTAGGTACACCCACAGTGCTGTTAGGAAGGAAATCCCAGGATTTTGAGCCAGTGATAATGAAGGAAGGCAGATATATTTCCAAGTCAGGATGGTGAGTGACTTGGAGGGGAACATCCAGGTGGTTATGTTCCCAGATATCTACTGCCTTTGTCCTTCTGAATGATAGGGGTCATGGGTTTGGAAGGTGCTGCCCAAGAAGCCTTAGTGAGTTTTTGCAGTGTATCTTGTAGATAGTACACACGGCTGCACTGTGCATCGGTGGTGGAGGGAATGAATATTTGTAGATGGGGTGCCGATCAAGTGGGACTGCTTTATTCTTCACAACAATTTTTTTAAATTCAGTGTGTCGCTTTTGGGCATTTTAGAGGGTATTAAGAGTCAACTGCGTTGCTGTGGGTCTGCAGTCACAAGTAGGCCAGACCGGGTAAGGACAGCAGATTCCCTTTCCTAAAGGGGACATTAGTGAATCAGATGGGATTTTACAACGAAGGACAATGGTGTCATAGTCACAAACGCTGAAACAAGATTAATTAATTTAATTTGAACTTCATCAGCTACACCTTAGAGCATTACCTCAGGCCTCCAGTGACACTACCATGGAGCTCTGCCTTCCTCTCACAACCTTGCAAACTTATTTAGATACGTAGGTGGTGCCAGAGGACTGGAGAATTGTAAACGTGACAGCTTTGTTCAAGGAGGATGCAAGGATAAGCCCAGTAAGGACAGACCACAAGGCCATACGAAATGGGAGCAGGAGTAGGCCAATCGGCCCCTTGTGCCTGCTGTGTCATGCACTAAGGTGCCAGTGTTAATTCCACTTTCCTGCCTGTGCCCCTGTAATCCTCAACTCCTTCATCTATCTAACTCAACCTTGCACATAGTGAATGACACCCCAGTGCTCCCTGGGGGTCTTGGTGAGACATCTGGACAGTGCGTGCAGTTTTGGGCTCCATATCTGAGGAATGATGTTTTTGCTATCGACAGATGCAAGGGAAGGTTTACCAGATTTTTTCTGGAGGTGGCAGGGCTGACATATGAGGAGGATTACATCAGTTATTCACTGGAGTTCAGAAGAATGTGTGGGAATCTCATAGGAACCTATAAAATTGTAACGGGACTAGGCAGGGTAGATGCAAGAAGGATGTTCCCAATGGGGGTGTCAAGAAGCAGGGGTCAGAGTCTGAGGAGACAGTGTGAACCATTTAGAACGAAGTGACTTAATCTTTCCTGGGATGGCAGTTCTGTCATGAGGAGAGACTAAGTCAAGATAGGATTATATTCACTGGAGTTCAGAAGAGTGAGAGGGGTTCTCATAGAAACTCATACAATTCTAACAGGGTTAGACAGGATAGATTGAGAAAGAATGTTCCCAATGGTGGGAGAAACAAGAACTAGGGGTCATAGTTTGAGGATAAGGGGTAAAGCTTTTAGAACTAGGGTGAGGAGAAATGCCTTATGTAGGCACTTATGTGGAATTCACTACCACAGAATGTAGTTGAGGACAAAACATTGTCTGATTTCAAGAACAAATTAGATGTAGCTCTCAGGCTGAAGGGCTCAACAGCTATGGGGGGGGGAGATCAAGAGATATGGGAGGGAAGGGGGATCAGGATATTGAATTCGATGATCAGCCATGATCAAAATGAATGGCAGAGCAGGCTCGAAGGGCTGATTGGCATACTCTGCTTCTTGTTTCTATAAGGGAACATTTCTTCACTCACAGAGTTGTAAACCAGTGGACTTATGACCACAAAATGTCGCTGAGGTCAAAACATTGTGTGTTTCCAAGTGTTTAGATGTTGTTCTTCGGGTGAAGGAGATCGAAGGTTATGGGGAGAAAAAGTGTAGATGATTGAGTTGGATGATCGGCCACGATCATAATGAATGGCAGAGCAGACCTGAAGGACTGAATGGCCTCCTCCTATTCTTTACATGCCCAAGGTACCGATCCTTTCCTCAAAAGGTGAGCCCTCCCTCCCAAGGCTAATCAGTTTAAGATCAGTAGTGAGGAAACTTCCTGTGAGACTAATTCTGGGTAAAATAAACAGCCCCTTGCAGAGGCAGGGGGCAATTAAGGGAAGCCAAGCTAATATGCTGCACTTGTTTGGGATTCTTGAAGAGGTCGCAGGTTAGATCAGGGCAGACAACGCTCTGTATATAAACCTTCAAAAAGGTATTTGATAAATTACTACGTGTTAAAAATGTGCACAAAATTACAGCCCTTGGGAGAATAGGGGCAGTATCTGCAGGGGGACATAGTCCGTTCAAGGACAGAGAGACAGCACATTGAATGGTTGCGTTTAAAGGTTGCTTTTAAAGGGGTTAGAACAAACAGTACTGCTGTTTCTGAACTAAGTTAACAGTTAGATTTGTCAGTAAAAAGCACGAATTATAATAAGCAGATAATAAGACACCAGGGGGCGAGGGCAAGGAGAAATTTTGGATGCGGGGGAACCACATAACCGTGGAGACATAGATATGGATGTACAAGGTGGTAGGGTAAAGGATGTACCATAAGCAACAGGTGAGGAGACCTTTTTGTAGATGGCTCATAAATATTTGGAAGGATCGCCCCGGATGGGGTGGGCAGTAGTAAATGACAAATTGGAAATGGCAAAGTCAGAAAGAATTGATGAGTCTATTTGCGGGAAGATGCGGGAAGCACAGGGAGCGAGCAAACAGACAGATCATGTTTGGAGACGAAATTATAAGGTAATGACACTGGAGTGCATACAAATCTCTCTCCTGGGACTATACCATGGACACTCATGTGGGAAGAGGGGCCATGGCAACTAATATTGGAAAAGAATGGTGGTGGAAAGGAATGGGAAGGGACATAGCCTGGCATTGTCACCAACGATGCGCGCGATACAACCCCGGTCGACCCATTAAAACTAAGATGGGACACCAACACTGACCAAAGGGGCACTGGGAACATCTGCAAATAGATTTCACAGGGCCACTACCACAATCCCACGGCAAAACCCATTGTTCGCTTATCATAGACCAGTTTACCAGGTGGGTAAAAACATTCCCTACCAGAAACTGTACCTCTAGAACATTGGTAGAGGAGGTAATCCCTCAATGGGGAATACCCATACAAATCGATTCGGATCAAGGGGTGCACTTCACCAGAAAGGTGATAAAAACTGTGTGCCAATTGACGGGAATGAAATAAAAGTTCCATACCCCCTACCACCCGCAAAGTTCTGAAATGATGGAACGCATGAGCCCCATAAGAATGCCCTGGCCAAGGCCATGCAAACCCAAGGAAAAACATGGACAGAAGTATTACCTACTATAATGAGGTTAAGAGCCACCACAAACCGGACAACTGGATTAACCCCTTATGAACTAATGACAGGAAGGACGATGCAATTACCAGAAAGCATCATAACAGGTTGGGCCAATGTAGGTCAACTAATAGACAAAGTGAAATGATATGTTTTCGAACTAAGCACCCAACTAAAAGAGATACGTAAGTTAGTAACAGATAATCAGGAACAGACGCACAGAGAGAGCTTGAAATGCTCCCTTATATCCCAACAGCAGGAAATCATGTCCTAGTAAAAACATTACCTGAGAAACCAGGATTTGCACCAAAATGACGTGAGCCATATGAGGTTATAATTAGTGGAGATACCTGTACCTGTCTGGATATAATGGGGAAAGGTGTATGGAAACATTGGACCCAGCTAAAATTGCACAAAGCCACAAATGAGTGACATTGAAGTGACCCGAGTGCTTTCCCCAAAACAGATGACGACTACAAAATTAACTGACGCGTTCAGGTTGGCAATACAGCCTTTGGGAAATTATTAACAGAGTGATAAGATTGATACTTGCCTGCTGTGAACGTGTCTAAGATCGCGTATATAATTGCATCACTCTACGTTATCATGATTGTAAGATTGATAGGGCTAGAGGATAACTTATTCTACAAGGCTCACGAACATTTACACGGTAATCGAACTGTGTCACCCGCTAGCCTAATCTGTAGAGGCCCTATCTGTGGCCACCTCTGGGTGGACCCCCCACAACTTACATATGGCAGATACCTCGGACGCACCCTGTAAAGGACAAACAGGCAAATATAAAAGGGGTATATAGGGAAAATGTGTGGAACTAATAAACCCCACAGATCCTGTGTGCAGGGGGCTCCAGGGAATGGGAGGAAAAGTATGCTCAGATGATGCAGCTATCCGCTTTGCTTCTCGAGGCAGGGATGGGGACGTGCATGTGCCTTGGTCCCTAAGAATGTTTCATGTGTACAGACACAGTGTGTCGTCAGCACTGTCGGGTAAACATAGGCCAGTTCACTTGTACCTGTAACAAGAAAAGATGCCTGAACGTAACCACGGGGAGACAACTCATTTGTGGTCAGTGTAATGGGACTCACATCAGCTCATGGACATACCCGTTTGACACTTACCAATTAGTAGGATCAGGCAGGTCAAGTGAAATGAGCAAATGGCGGTATATACAGTTCGTACAGACCGATAACCAGGATATTAAATGCTACCGGGCCAAGAAGGGATTTGTGTTCCGCCTCAACGGCACCTTCACGACGGCAACACCAACCCTCCTGATCCTTTTTGCAGTAGGAGCAATAGGACCACTCACTGTTCCATGCCCCCAAAAGGGGCATATCCAGACAAAGATAGTAATCCGGGCCATCAGCAAGGAATTCTGTGCCAATTGGGAAGTTCCAGTCACATTGGGATCATCACTCGACTACAGATTCCTTGGGCCCCTGTCTCTGGGGGGGTCTGGGGGTCAGGTGGGCGAAGCAGGAGTAATTAGTGCCAAAAATAGAAACCATATTACCTGTGGATTAACCATCCTGGGAAACAGTACATCAAAGGCACTGGAGGCTGTCAACCAACAATTAGCTGAATTAAGATTATACGTGCAGCAGACCCACTATCCCATAGACTGTCATTTAGCCCAACAGGGGGGAGTATGCACAGTAACAGGAGACTAATGTATAACGCATGTTACAGATGAATCCTACGATATCATCCAAGTCATTAATGACATAGGAAAGCAGCTCGATGACTTTAGACAAGGCCCCAAGAAGGGGGATAGCTGGCTCGATTGGTTATTGGGAGGATCCTGGGGGTCCTATTTAGTGCATGGACTGATCATTCTCATTGCAATAATAATTATCTGTTGCCTAATTGTCGGATGTCTTAATGTCTGCTTATAAAGTCATGATGACATGGATTGCGCCAGGGACCAGTATGGTCATGAAGAAGAACACCTGATGGGTACACCCGAAGACGACGACAATGAAGGAAAGGACAAGAAGGTGAACATCGATCTGTGAACGCACGACCTTTGGTTACAGGTCAGGCATATCAATTGCCGAATCCAACGATGCTGCTATTGTTGGTCCATTGGATTATCAGATCATAATCCTGACCAAAAGGGGGAATTGTTGGAGTAAACTCAAAATTAAAGGATACAAGATGGTTACCTGGCACAAAATGGACTCTGGGAACTGACTTGGGCACAGACATTGCACAACAAAGAGTTAAAATCTGTTAGTGTTTACATTACTGCAAGAAATAGATCAGATATTGAGGCACCTTAGCTTGAGATAAAGCAGAGCCAAAACAATGAGTTTTAGCGAAACCACAGTCATTGATGGGGGCATAAATGCATAAATGTGTCTACTCGATGTCCGTAATTGTCTACTCGATGTACAATGATGTGCTAATGACTAATGTCCGTACTTGTGCATTATTTGAAAATGTACAAAAGATACTCAACTGCCATTTTAAAATTAAGAAGGTGACCGCGTGCACTGCAGAGAGCCCAGCACTTCTCCCAAAGCTTTGCCTGATAAAACTTGTGTATTGAATCTTAGATCTGACTCCCACAATCCCGCAAACGCACACGGGTGAGGGGCAGCAAGCAAACACGTGCAGGCGAGGGGCAGCCCACAAACACACATGGGTGAGGAGCAGCATGCTAACACACACAGTTAAGGGACAGTCTTAACATCAGTCATCGGGAAAATCTTAAAAGCTATTCTTAAGGGCATTATAGCAGAGAATCTGAAACATTCAAGGTAATTATGCAGACTCAGTATGGTTTTGTGAAAAGGAAATATTGTTTTACTATTTTATTAGAATTCTTTGACAAAGTCACGTATTGTGGGTAAATGTGACTCTGGAGGTACTATACTTAGATTTCCAGGAGGTGCTAAAGCAAAGGTTGTTGTGTAAAATAAAAGCTCATGGTGGACAGGGCAATATATTGGTACAGATAGAATATTGCGTAAACAGAGTTGGCATCAATGGTCATTTTTTGGAATGATGGTTGTTAATGAGTGCTGTGCTGGGGCGTAAGATTTTTATAATCGAAGTAAATAACTCAGATATAGAGACTAAAGGGATAGTTGCCAAATTTGCTGCTGCTACAAAGATAGGTGTAAAGTAAGTTGTGAAGAGGAAATAAGGAGGCTACAAAGATGTAGATAGGCAAAGTGAGTGGGAAAAGATCTGGCAAAGGATGCAATTATTATTTGACAGGGAGACTAAAAATATCATCTGAATAGTGAGATGCAGAGAGGTCCGGGTGTCTGAGTGCATGAATCACAAGATGTGCTTGTGACTTCAAGTGTCTTCCTTGAAACACAGTGTTAGTAGAGGTAAGAAAGAGCTGGATAGATTCTAGGTAAGCATGAGAGATGAAGGGCCGCCTGCTGGGGTGGGTGGGGGGAGCTGTCACCCCAGTGCCACCTGCGGGTGGGGGTGCTCCAGGGCCACCTGGGAAGAGGGAGGGGAGGGGGAAAGGGGTGGGGTGGGGGATGCCCCAGGGCCACTTTGGGGAACAAGGGATGCCCCAGGGCTGCCTGTGGGTGGAAGATGCCCCAGGGCTGCCTGTGGGGGTGGGATGCTCCAAAGGCACGTGTGTGTGTGTGTGTGGGGGCGGGGGGGGAGTGGTGCCCTAGCCTGCCAGCAGGGGTTGCTGGCAGAAGGGCCCAAAAGGCCACTCACAGGTGGGCGGGAGGAGGGGTGCAAAAGGCCAGCAGAGTTCAACAGCAATGTGGGTGGAAGTTACAATCAAATCAGCCATGATCTTATTGAATCTTTGGAGCAGGTTCAAGGAGTTGAGTGGCCGACTACACCTGATTCTTATACGTGACAGTATGTAAACGAATAGCAGTCTCTCTCTTCCTCTGCGGTTCCAGCTTTTGCCTCCTCCCCCTCGCCTCACTCTCGCATCCTCCCCCCTACCTCCAACCCTCTCGATCTCTGCACCCCCCCGTCCCCTGCCTCCACCACTCTTCACCTCTGCCTCCCCCTCCCCCGCCACCCCCCCCCCCCCCCCCCCCACTACCTTCTTACTCTCTGACTTCCATCTGGCCTCTCACTCACCAATGGATGACGTGTAGTCTGTTGCTCCGAAGATGAGCTCAGGTGCTCGATAATACCGTGAGCAGATATATGATACATTGGGTTCTCCCTTGATGAGCTGCTTTGCGCTGCAATGAACAGAAACACAAGTTTAGACTGGTGGAGCAGGGAGCTCCCCCTCTGTTCACGTGCAGTAACAATGAAGGCAATGAATCAGAAACAGGTCTGCAGTCATGCTCACGAGGTTGTGAGTGGGTAAGAGTGGAAGTGGCGGGGAAGGTGGGGGGTGCGGGGGGAGGGTGGTGAGGGCTATGGATCGCCTCACATCACATGGCAACCAAAACCAAGTAACTGAGATGTGATCACATTGAGCAAACAGCACGTGAGATATGGCAACATTAGTGTGCAGCATGACACATGCTAAAAACTGAAACATTACAGTGAAGAGCAGCAGCAAAATGGCTATTACAGCAAAGTATTACAGTGAGAGGGGCGAGGGGAACACAAAACTGTAATAAATACAACATCATGTCTCACAAACAGAGAAGTAAACTGTGAAACCGGGGACAGACTGCAAGAAGGGCCACAGTAAAGATTGTAATCAGGGACACATTATAACAAGGGGAACAGTAAACTGTACAACCAGGAACACACTGCAACAAGGGGAACAGTAAACTGTGTAACCAAGGGCACACTGTAACAAGAGGAACAGTAAACTGTGTAACCAAGGGCACACTGTAACAAGAGGAACAGTAAACTGTGTAACCAGGGGAACAGTAAACTGTGTAACCAGAAACACATTGGAACAAGGGGAACAGTAAACTGTGTAACCAAGGGCACACTGTAATAAGAGGAACAGTAAACTGTGTAACCAGGGGAACAGTAAACTGTGTAACCAGGAACACATTGGAACAAGGGGAACAGGAAACTGTGTAACCAAGGGCACACTGTAACAAGAGGAGCAGTAAACTGTGTGACCAGGGGAACAGTAAACTGTGTAACCAGGAACACACTGGAACAAGGGGAACAGGAAACTGTGTAACCAAGGGCACACTGTAACAAGAGGAACAGTAAACTGTGTAACCAGGAACACACTGTAACAAGGGGAACAGTAAACTGTGTAACCAAGGGCACACTGTAACAAGAGGAACAGTAAACTGTGTAACCAGGGGAACAGTAAACTGTGTAACCAGGGGAACAGTAAACTGTGTAACCAGGAACACATTGGAACAAGGGGAACAGGAAACTGTGTAACCAAGGGCACACCGTAACAAGAGGAACAGTAAACTGTGTAACCAGGGGAACAGTAAACTGTGTAACCAAGGGCACACTGTAACAAGGGGAACAGTAAACTGTAACCAGAAAAACACTGCAACAAAGGGAGCAGTAAACCGTGTAACCAGGAACACAGTATAACAAGTGGAACAGTAAACTGTGTATCGGAGGCACATGCTCTAACAAGAGCAGTAAACTGTATCCGGAGAACACTGTAATAGGAGAACCATAAACTGTGTAACGGGAATCCACTGAAACAAAGGGGACACTAAACTGTGTAACCGGAGACACATTGTAAAAAGGTGAACAATAAATGTGTAACTGGGGACGGACTTCAACAAGGGAGCAGTAAACTATCCAACAGGGGACATACTGTAACAAGGGGAGCAGTAAACTACATAACTGGGGACACACTGTAACAAGGGGAGCAGTAAACTATGTAACCGGGGACACACTGTAACAAGGAGAACAGTAAACTGTGTGGTGGGTCTAATTAACAAGGGGGACAGTAAAATGCATAACTGGAGATGCACAAAAAAAGGGGGAAGTAAAATTTGTAACTGGGACAGACTGTAACAAGGAGAGCAGTGAACTATGTAACTGGGAACACACTGCAACAAGGGGAAAGTAAACTGAGTAACCTGGGACACACTGTAACATGGGAAGCAGCAAACTGTGTAACTGGAGACAGATTGTTACAAGGGGAACAGTAAACTATGGAATGGAGACAGAGTGTAACAAGAGAGGCAGTAATTTATCTAATCAGGGACACACTGTAACAAGGGAAAGAATAATCTGTGTAGCCAGGGACAGACTGTTACAAGGAAACAGTAAGCTATGTAACTTGGGGCAGACTGTAAAAACAGTAACAAGCTATGTAAATAGGGGCACACTGGAACAAAGGAAAGTAAACTATGTAACTCGGAACAGATCGTAACAATGGGAACACTAAACTGTGTAAACAGGGACACCCTGGAACAAGCAGAACAGTAAGCAGTAACCATGGATACACTAAAATTGGGAATGATAAACTGTGAAACCGGGCAAACATTGTAACAAGGAACAGTAAACTGTATAACCACGGAAACATTGTAACAAGGAGATCAGTAACCGGGGATGCACTGCAACAAGGTGAACAGTAAACTGTGTAAGTGGGGATACAATAACATGGGAAACAGTAAACTGTGTAACCAAGGACATACTGCAACAAGGGGACAGTAAACTGTGTAACCGGGCAAACATTGTAACAAGGAACAGTAAACTGTGTAACTGAGGATGCACTGTAACAAGTGAACAGTAAACTGTGTAAGCGGGGACACACTAACAAAGAGAACAGCAAACTGTGTATCTGGAATAAACAGTAACAAGGAGAACAGTAAATTGTGCAACAGGGGACACACGGAAACAAGGGGAACAATATTCTGTGTAACCGGTGACACCCTGTAACAAGGGGAAGAGTAAACTGTGTAACTGGGAACACACTGTAACAACAGGAACTATAAACAGTGTATCCAGGTCTCGCTAACAAGGGGGACAGCAAACTGTGTAACTGGGGACACACTGTAACAAGGGGAACAATATACTATGTAACTGGGGACGTACTGTAATAATGGGAACAGTAAACTGTGTAATCGGGCACACACTAACAAGGGGTGCAGAAATGGGGACACAGCATTACAAAGGAAGCAGTAAACTGTGTAACCAGGGCACACTGTAATAATGGGAGCAGTAAACTGTGTACTGGCAACACACTAACAAGGGGAACAGTAAACTCTGTATCTGGGATACACAGTAACAAGGGCAACAGTGAACTGTGTCAGATTGTCACAAGGCAAACAGTAAACTGTTTAACTGGGGTCACACTGTAACAAAGGGGGCAGTAAATTGTGTAACCAGGACACACTGTAATAACGGGAACTGTAAACTGTGTATGCAGGTCACACTGTAACAAGAGGGACAGGAAACTGTAACTGGAGACGCACTGTAACAAGGGGAACAGTAAACAGTGTAACCAGGGACACAGTAACAAGAGAGCAGAAAACTGTGTAACCAGGGGCACACTGTAACAACAAGAACTATAAACCGTGTATCCGGGTCACACTAACAAGGCGGACAGGAAACTGGTGTAACTGGGGACACAGCATTACAAAGGGAGCAGTAAACTGTGTAATCAGGCACACACTGTAACAAGGGGGACAGTAAACTATAATCGGGCACACACTGTAACAAGGGAACAGCAAACTGTGTAACTGGGGACACAGCATTACAAGGGGAACAGTAAACTGTGTAATCAGGCACACACTGTAACAAGGCAATAAACTAATTGGGGACACAATGTGAATCATGGTAGGTTGTTGCATAAGGTGAAATCTCACGGGATCCAGGGTGAGGTTTCTAAATGGATACAAAGGATTCTTTTTCAAACTGTATCACCCCATGAGGTACAGACTCAGTATCCCCTCCCCCATGAGATAGACTCAGGATACCCCCCCCCCCATGAGGTACAGACTCAGTATCCGCCCCCCTCCCCATGAGATAGACTCAGTATCCCCCCCGACAAGATAGACTCAGTATCCCCCCAGCAACATTCCCCATTACCCCTCCCTCCCTCACCATCATCCACAGCAAGTTCACAACACCTCCCATGAGAGCCTTCTGCCTCCTTCTGACGACCAACTCACACCCTCACCGCCCCTGCAATTGCCATCTCCTGCTGCTCCAGCACGGCAGAGAGGTCAGTAGTCGGGGTCTGGTAGAGTGCTTGGTGCCAGTAAGATTGTGCCCGCTCTGGGCTCACCTACCTGCCAAAGTCACAGAGCTTGAGGACTGCGGTCTCGGGATCCACTAACAGATTCTGAGGTTTAATGTCTCGATGACATACGCCCTGGGAATGGATATACGCTAAACTGCGGAATAACTGGTATATGTACACCTGAAGGGGCAAGGGCAGAGTTGAGATGTTACCCACGTTCCATTTCCGCAACTTGTCTGCAACATCAAGCTCAAATTCTTACCAGATATTCAGTAACTGCAAAAGCACACACTATGTACCCTGACCACACACAGTTTAGTCAACCCCCTAAGTAAAGCACAGTGCATGGCCAGCACTTCAAAATACACAGCGAAAAAGCTAGCACCACTTCAATACATCACAGGACTTTGTGGCAGGGTTCTCAGACTCCACAGTGCCAGAGCTGCTGATGGGTTGTGACCTTAGCCCTCAGCCTGCCTGGCACCATGGACACCACTCAGTCATCAGTCAGTGAGCAGATCAGTGAGTTTGAGTCCCACTCCAGATCTGAGCCTCACACGCCAGGCAGACACACAGTGTTCTATGGGGGAACGCCGCACCGTCAGAGGGGCAGGACCAGGGGAGCGCCGCACCGTCAGAGGGGCAGGACCGGGGGAGCGCCGCACTGTCAGAAGGGCAGGACCGGGGGAGCGCCGCACCGTCAGAGGGGCAGGACCGGGGGAGCGCCGCACCGTCAGAGGGGCAGGACCGGGGGAGCGCCGCACCGTCAGAGGGGCAGGACCGGGGGAGCGCCGCACCGTCAGAGGGGCAGGACCGGGGGATGCTTTACTTTCACAAGGTAATAGAAAATAGCAGCAAGACTAGGCCATTCGGCCTGCAAGCCCACTCCACCATTCATTATCATGGCTGTTCATTCAAATTAATATCCTGATCCTGCCTTCCCACCATATCCTTCCCAGCCTCCCCAGTCTTGCCTTAGGTGGGCAAGGGGCACCTCCCAGCTTCCTGTCGGTATGGTGATGAGGGGGGCAGGGTAAGCAGTGGCAGGGTCTTGCATTGTACCCATTTGAATGGTGAAAAGGTTGCCAACACTCACCTTCACGTAGATCATGGGGATGGATTGCTTGGCCTTACTGAAGTGCCGCGCGACTCGATAAACCGTCTCCGGAACGTAGTCTAGAACCAGATTTAAGTAAACCTCATCTTTCTGTTGAACACAAAAAACATCTGCAGTATTTACCACAGACACCCAGTCCTCTAAAAGAGGGGCAGCCCACCCGAGACCCTACCCCGGGGAGCAAGGCGCAGTCCGTTCAACACACTGCCCCGGGGTGGGGAGGGGACAGTCGGTATGTACTCTTCCCCCGAGCAGAGAAGCAATAGTCCAAAACTCTAACCTCCAGCTGAATGCAATGCCTGATAATCAGCCTCGTGACAAACTAGACGCATGTTTCCCATATCCCCGACACAATCATCTTCCCATTTCAGCCAAAACCCCCATTCAAACTCGCACTTTTCTCCAATCATGACCCCTCACACTCACTCTTTGCCTCTGCCCACCTGCCCTCACCCTCCGTCAATGCCCCCTCAAACCGCCCATGGCCCCTCGTTCCAGCCACACCCCCTTGACCTGCCCATAGCCACTCGCTCCGCCCACACCCAGGCAATCTGCCAGCGCCCCCTTGACCCGCCTGCACCCCACAAATTCACTGCGTACCCATGTAACTTCACCATCCAACTCGTACCTTATCACCACTGGAATAGAAGAAGTATCGGAGCCGGACGATATTAGAATGATTCAATTTACGCATTATCTGTAATTCCCGGTTCTGTAGAAAGAGGGGCATTGGAATCAAATCGTTCTCACAGTGCGCGCACGACACGGCCCGCGCGCTGGGGACCGGGCACACGACGCGGCTCATGCGCTGGGGACCGCACACTTGACACAGTTCGCGCACTGGGGCTGCAAACTTGTCACGGCTCTCGCATTGAGGACTGGACACTTGACACAGTTCGCGCACTGGGGCTGCACGCATGGCACAGTTCACGCGCTGGGGAATGCGTGCATGATACAATTCGCCCGCTGTGGAATGTGTGTTTAACATGGCTTGCACACTGGGTTCTGTGCGCATAACATGGTTCAGGCTCGGGGGACTGAGCATAACACAGTTCACGCAGTGGGGCAGAGGTTATAGCAGTTTACACTTTTGTACTCACCTTGAACCTCTTATCCTGTAGAACCTTCTTGATGGCGACCAATTCTCCCGTGTTCACCAGCTTTGCTTGGTAAACTACCCCAAAGGAGCCATTGCCGATCACTTTAATATCTGTGTAGGACACCTCCTGGGGGATGTCTGGCCCCTGCCCTGGTGTGGCCACTACCTTTGTGACCTTACCACCATCTCCTGTAGGAAAAAGAATGTCCTTTTATCACCCACAGACAGCAAGTAGCAATATGACAGGGCCTAATGAGCAGGTAGACAGAGCGAGGAGGGGCTTTAACTAGCGGAATGACTGAGCAAGGAGGGGCTTTCACCAGTGGGACTCTGTTATTCAACAGCAGATTGTGATTGCTGCGTGTCCTCTCCACTCACTCCAAGTAAATGTCTAACTTGCTTTCATCCAGCTTACTTGACAACTGTTGTGTCCCCCAAAGTGATTTACAGCCAGTATATGCTCAGTTTCATCATTTAGCCACTGTTATCAGACAGGCAACTGGCATGCGCACAGCACGATCCCACACAAACACAACAGAGAACAGACACTCTCAGTTTCAAGACAGCACAGTACTTGCACATTACTGCCTGCTGCATCAGTCTGAATATCTGACCTCGCGAACTCCAGCAGTCGGGACAAAAAGAAGTGAAAGTTTAAGCCGCCGAGGGTCAAATTATACTGCCCAGGTCAGTGGTCAGCAGGGGGACACATGAAGGACAAAGGACGTGAGAACCAACAGGATAAAAAGATACAATACTCCCAACAGATCTCAGTAGCTATTATGCTATGCCACAGCACAGTGGTTAACACTGCTGCCTCACAGCATCAAAGATCCGGGTTCGATTCCTGGCTTGGACCACTGTCTGTGTGGAGTTTGCACATTCTCCCCGTGTCTGCATTGGTTTTCTCTGGATGCCCTGCTTTCTTCCCACAGTTCAAAGACGTGCAGGTCAGATGAAGTGGTCATGCTAAATTGCCTCTTAGTATCAGGGGGAATGGATAGGTAAAATGCATGGGGTTGTAAGGATAGGGCCAGTAAGGGATTGTGATTGGCAGGGTCAATGGGCCAAATGGCATCATTCTGCTCTGTAGGATTCTATGAAACCAACATATTCTTCACCCAAAAACAAAACATTCCCAACCCCAAAACAACAGAATTCCAAAAAAACCCCAAAACACATTGTCAGCCCCAAAATATCACAACTCAATAAAAAACAACACATTCCCCACCAAAAAAAATCTCAACTCCACAAAAACCAAAACATTCTCAGCCCAAAAACACAGCCAAACACCCCAACACACTCACCCAAACAAAAACACCACAACTCCAAAAAAAACCAACACATTCCCCACCAAAAACACAACTCAAGAATCAATACATTCCCGGCCCAAAAAACCAACACATTCTCCATGCAGAAACACCACAACTCCAAGAAAACCAGCACATTCCTGCCCAAAAACACAACTCCAAAAAAGACTAACACATTCTCCACCAAAAATGCAACTCCAGAAGAATCAATACATCCCTGACCCAAAAAACCAAGTAAGAAGTCTCACAACACCAGGTTAAAGTCCAACCAGTTTATTCCCACAAGCTTGTGGGATTACTATCAAATAAACTGGTTGGACTTTAACCTGGCGTTGAGAGATTTCTTACTGTGTTTATCCTAGTCCAACGCCAGCATCTCAACATCATGACTACCAAAAAACCAACACATTCCCCACAAAAACACCACAACTCCAAAAAAACTAGCACATTCCTGCCCAAAAACACAACTCCAAAAATCCAACACATTCCCAGCCCAAACACACAATTCCATAACAACCAACATATTTTCTACCCAAAAACACTACAACTCAAAAAACCAACATATCCTCCATACAAAAATACCACACTGCAAAAAAAAACAACACGTTCTCTATCCAAAAACATCACAATTCCAAAAAACCAACGTATACCGCACCCTAAAACACCACAGCACCAAAAAATCAACACATACAACGCTGCAAAACAACTTCAAAAATCCAACACATTCCCACTCAAAAACACCAGAACTCCAGAAGAACTAATACATTCCCAGCCCAAAAAACCAACACATTCCCCACCCAAAAACAACACAAATCCAAAAAAAATCAGCACATTCAAGGTCGCAAAACACCACAACTTCAAAAACCCAACACATTCCTCACTCAAAAACACCAAAACTCCAGAAGAACCAACACATTCCTGGCCTGAAAAACCAATACATTCTCCAGTCAAGAACACCAAAACTCCAAAAAACCAACAAATTCTCCACCCAAAAACACTACAAATCCAAAAAAATCACATTCCCCACCCAAAAACATAACTCCAAAAAAATCAGATTCCCATCCAAAAACACCAAAACTCCATAAAAACCACAGCTCCAAAAACAAAACCAGCACATTTCTGACTCAAAAACACCGCAACTCCAAAAAAACTCACATTCCC
>NW_027650817.1:0-5000 GCF_965287045.1 Carcharhinus amblyrhynchos
GTACACTGACTGGTGTCTCTCAGTCCTCTCTCTCTCTCTCAGGGAGATATCTGTACACTGACTGGTGTCTCTCAGTCCCCTCTCTCTCTCTCTCAGGGAGATATCTGTACACTGACTGGTGTCTCTCAGTCCCCTCTCTCTCTCTCAGGGAGATATCTGTACACTGACTGGTGTCTCTCAGTCCCCTCTCTCTCTCTCAGGGAGATATCTGTACCCTGACTGGTGTCTCTCAGTCCCCTCTCTCTCTCTCAGGGAGATATCTGTACACTGACTGGTGTCTCTCAGTCCCCTCTCTCTCTCTCAGGAAGATATCTGTACACTCACTGGCATATTTGAGTTGTCATTGATGTATACCTTTCAGTAATTTAAAAGTTATTTATTGAATTTCTGTACAGTTGTATTAGTTTGATGTTTAACCTGTTGTGTGCCAGTGTGATGAGTCACTTGTATTTTGCGATCTGGTTCACTCTGTGACAGTGAACTTATCAAACACAGCAAACCATTCTCCCGCTCTCCAACTCCTGCAAAAGTCGACTGCAGGAGCTGTTGGCCAAACACCTGTATTCCCTCTCCGCCTCCCTCTCTCCGCCTGTCCCTCTCTCCGCCTGTCCCTCTCTCCGCCTGTCCCTCTCTCCGCCTGTCCCTCTCTCCGCCTGTCCCTCTCTCCGCCTGTCCCTCTCTCCGCCTGTCCCTCTCTCCGCCTGTCCCTCTCTCCGCCTGTCCCTCTCTCCGCCTGTCCCTCTCTCCGCCTGTCCCTCTCTCCGCCTGTCCCTCTCTCCGCCTGTCCCTCTCTCCGCCTCTCTCCCTCTCTCCGCCCCTCCCTCTCTCCGCCTCTCTCCCTCTCTCCGCCTCTCCCTCTCTCCGCCTCTCTCCCTCTCTCCGCCTCTCTCCCTCTCTCCGCCTCTCTCCCTCTCTCCGCCTCTCTCCCTCTCTCCGCCTCTCTCCCTCTCCGCCTCTCTCCCTCTCTCCGCCTCTCTCCCTCTCTTCGCCTCTCTCCCTCTCTCCGCCTCTCTCCCTCTCTCCGCCTCTCTCCCTCTCTCCGCCTCTCTCCCTCTCTCCGCCTCTCTCCCTCTCTCCGCCTCTCTCCCTCTCTCCGCCTCTCTCCCTCTCTCCGCCTCTCTCCCTCTCTCCGCCTCTCTCCCTCTCTCCGCCTCTCTCCCTCTCTCCGCCTCTCTCCCTCTCTCCGCCTCTCTCCCTCTCTCCGCCTCTCTCCCTCTCTCCGCCTCTCTCCCTCTCTCCGCCTCTCTCCCTCTCTCCGCCTCTCTCCCTCTCTCCGCCTCTCTCCCTCTCTCCGCCTCTCTCCCTCTCTCCGCCTCTCTCCCTCTCTCCGCCTCTCTCCTCTCTCCGCCTCTCTCCCTCTCTCGCCTCTCCCTCTCTCCGCCTCTCCCTCTCTCTCTGTCTCTCTATGTCTCTCTACCCCCACCCCCCCACCTCTCTCTCTGTCTCTCCCAGGTTGATTTTAAATACTGGACACTGTAATGAGGACCAAGTTGTTATGGCACAGAAAGATCCCAATATTTAACTTCTGCGGCCCATGGATTCTCCGCTTCTCCTGCAACTCCATCAGACAATAAAATCAATTCAATATCAAACTGACCCACCCAGTGTTTAATCAGCACTCACACACACTGACCACAGGAACGGTCACTACACAGGGTCACACTGACCACAGGAACGGTCACTACACAGGGTCACACTGACCACAGGAACGGTCACTGCCCAGGGTCACACTGACCGCGGGAACGGTCACTACACAGGGTCACACTGACCACAGGAACGGTCACTACGCAGGGTCACACTGACCGCGGGAACGGTCACTACGCAGGGTCACACTGACCGCGGGAACGGTCACCGCGCAGGGTCACACTGACCACAGGAACGGTCACTACACAGGGTCACACTGACCACAGGAACGGTCACTACGCAGGGTCACACTGACCACAGGAACGGTCACTACGCAGGGTCACACTGACCACAGGAACGGTCACTACACAGGGTCACACTGACCACAGGAACGGTCACTACACAGGGTCACACTGACCACAGGAACGGTCACTACACAGGGTCACACTGACCACAGGAACGGTCACTGCGCAGGGTCACACTGACCACGGGAACGGTCACTACACAGGGTCACACTGACCACAGGAACGGTCACTACGCAGGGTCACACTGACCACAGGAACGGTCACTGCGCAGGGTCACACTGACCACGGGAACGGTCACTACACAGGGTCACACTGACCACAGGAACGGTCACTACACAGGGTCACACTGACCACAGGAACGGTCACTACACAGGGTCACACTGACCACAGGAACGGTCACTGCGCAGGGTCACACTGACCACGGGAACGGTCACTACACAGGGTCACACTGACCACAGGAACGGTCACTACACAGGGTCACACTGACCACAGGAACGGTCACTACACAGGGTCACACTGACCACAGGAACGGTCACTACGCAGGGTCACACTGACCGCGGGAACGGTCACCGCGCAGGGTCACACTGACCACAGGAACGGTTACTACACAGGGTCACACTGACCACAGGAACGGTCACTACGCAGGGTCACACTGACCGCGGGAACGGTCACCGCGCAGGGTCACACTGACCGCGGGAACGGTCACTACACAGGGTCACACTGACCGCGGGAACGGTCACTACACAGGGTCACACTGACCACGGGAACGGTCACTACACAGGGTCACACTGACCACAGGAACGGTCACTACACAGGGTCACACTGACCACAGGAACGGTCACTACACAGTGTCACACTGACCACAGGAACGGTCACCGCGCAGGGTCACACTGACCACAGGAACGGTCACTACACAGGGTCACACTGACCACAGGAACGGTCACTGCGCAGGGTCACACTGACCACAGGAACGGTCACTAAACAGGGTCACACTGACCACAGGAACGGTCACTACACAGGGTCACACTGACCACAGGAACGGTCACTACACAGGGTCACACTGACCACAGGAACGGTCACCGCGCAGGGTCACACTGACCACGGGAACGGTCACTACACAGGGTCACACTGACCACAGGAACGGTCACTACGCAGGGTCACACTGACCACGGGAACGGTCACTACGCAGGGTCACACTGACCGCGGGAACGGTCACCGCGCAGGGTCACACTGACCACAGGAACGGTCACCGCGCAGGGTCACACTGACCACAGGAACGGTCACTACACAGGGTCACACTGACCACAGGAACGGTCACTACACAGGGTCACCATGACCACAGGAACGGTCACTACGCAGGGTCACACTGACCACAGGAACGGTCACTACACAGGGTCACACTGACCACAGGAACGGTCACTGCCCAGGGTCACACTGACCACAGGAACGGTCACTACACAGGGTCACACTGACCACAGGAACGGTCACCGCGCAGGGTCACACTGACCGCGGGAACGGTCACTACACAGGGTCACACTGACCACAGGAACGGTCACTACACAGGGTCACACTGATCACAGGAACGGTCACTGCACAGGGTCACACTGACCACAGGAACGGTCACTACACAGGGTCACACTGACCACAGGAACGGTCACTACACAGGGTCACACTGACCGCGGGAGATTTTGTCTGATTGTGTCACTGCTGTCTAAATATCACGTTATGAAATCCTTGCTATCGGAATCCAGAAACTCCCAATGCTCGACTCACTGGTCTCGCATTCCCTGTATCCTCCCTTTTTGATTAGTGACCCTCCGATCTGCAGGAACGACTCCAGTGTCCAGAGAATTCTGGAAAATAACCACCAATGGATCAACTATCTCCAGGACCACTTCCTTCAGTATCCTGGGACCAGGATTATCGGGATCTGGAGTTTTATCCACCATCAATTTCCCAAGAGATCTCGGGGTTCATGTTCACAGCTCCTGGAAAGATTCTGAGGGACAGAGTGGATAGTCAGAAGCTTTTTCCCCAGGGTGGAAGAGTCAGTTACTGCGGGGGGGGGGGGAGACAGGTTTAAGGTGCGAGGGGCAAGGTTTAAAGGAGATGTACGAGGCAGATTTTTTACACAGAGGGGGGTGGGTGCCTGGAACTCGCTGCCGGGGGGAGGGAGTGGAAGCGGATACGATAGTGAGTTTTAAGGGGCGTCCGGACAAATCCATGAATAGGATGGGAATAGAGGGATACGGTCCCCGGAAGGGTAGGGGGGTTTAGTTCAGTCGGGGGCAGCATGGTCAGTGCAGGATTGGAGGGGCCGAGTGGCCTGTTCCTGTGCTGGAATTTTCTTTGCCCTTTGACATTCTGATCCCATGGAAGGCCCCTGTGGATCAGATCACCGCTCTGTTCTCCACGCTGATATTGGATATACTCTCCGTAATCTCGACCAGCTCCAGGTCTGTGTTTCCCCCACAGATTCAGAGAGAGAGAGAGGGATGGGTGAACGAGACAGAAAGGGGGGATTATATCACACAGGCAGAGATTGTACATCAGCCTTTAATAAACCGAGTTACGCAGGGCGTGCAGACTTTGACAACCAGAGGAACAGATCACAACAATATGTTGAACAGAATTGCCACGCGACTAGCACTGGGCTGGGAGAGCGTAAAGATTCGGAAACGATTTCACCAGTATCACAAGCGGGTTTACATTAACACTGCAATGAATTTACTGTGAGAATTCCCCGTAGTCAGCCACACTCTGGCGCCTGTTGGGGGTTACACTGAGGGAGAATTTAGCACAGCCCCAATGCACCCTAACCAGCACGTCTTTCAGACTGTGGGAGGAAACTGGAGCATCCGGAGGAAACCCACGCAGACACGGGGAGAATGTGCAGACTCCACACAGACAGTGACCCAAACTAGGTTTACTAGGCTGATACCGGAGTTGAGGGGGTTGAGCTATGAGGAGAGGCTGAATAAACTAGGCTTGTACTCGTTAGAGTTTAGAAGAATGAGGGGAGATCTCATTGAGACGTATAAGATGATGAATGGGATGGATAGGATAGAGGTG
>NW_027650817.1:7500-12500 GCF_965287045.1 Carcharhinus amblyrhynchos
AAGATGTGTAGGTTAGGGGGGATTGGCCATGCTAAATTGTCCCTTAGTGTCCAAAGATGTGTAGGTTAGGGTGGATTGGCCATGCTAAATTGTCCCTTAGTGTCCAAAGATGTGTAGGTTAGGGGGGATTGGCCATGCTAAATTGTCCCTTAGTGTCCAAAGATGTGTAGGTTAGGGTGGATTGGCCATGCTAAATTGTCCCTTAGTGTCCAAAGATGTGTAGGTTAGGGGGATTGGCCATGCTAAATTGTCCCTTAGTGTCCAAAGATGTGTAGGTTAGGGTGGATTGGTCGTGCTAAATTGTCCCTTAGTGTCCGGGATGTGTGGGTTAGGGTGGATTGGCCATGCTAAATTGTCCCTTAGTGTCCGGGATGTGTAGGTTAGGGTGGATTGGCCGTGCTAAATTGTCCCTTAGTGTCCAAAGATGTGTAGGTTAGGGTGGATTGGCTGTGCTAAATTGTCCCTGAGTGTCCAAAGATGTGTAGGTTAGGGTGGATTGGCCCTGCTAAATTGTCCCTTAGTGTCCAAAGATGTGTAGGTTAGGGTGGATTGGCCATGCTAAATTGTCCCTGAGTGTCCAAAGATGTGTAGGTTAGGGTGGATTGGCCGTGCTAAATTGCCCCTTAGTGTCCAAAGATGTGTAGGTTAGGGGGGATTGGCCGTGCTAAATTGTCCCTTAGTGTCCGGGATGTGTAGGTTAGGGTGGATTGGCCGTGCTAAATTGTCCCTTAGTGTCCAAAGATGTGTAGGTTAGGGGGATTGGCCGTGCTAAATTGTCCTTTAGTGTCCGGGATGTGCAGGTTAGGGGGGATTGGCCGTGCTAAATTGTCCCGGGAGATTAGCAGGGGGTTTGGAGGATAGGGTTTTGGGTGGGATTGTGGTCAGTACAGACACGATGGGCCAAAGGGCCTTCTGTAATTCACGGATTAAGGATCAAGCCACGAGTTTCTCATTCCCTTCCACACATTCCAAACAGTTGGAACTTACAGCAATGGGCCTGGATACACTTGTTGCAGCAATGGGTAAGGATTACAATGATGACCGTGTACACAATCAGGAGACAGATTGCAACGATTTTCCAAAACCAGAGTGGGTGACCGTACAGCCAGAATCTTCCTGCGTAAAGAACACACATGGAGAATTGAGTCCAGGGTGGAGTGTTGGATACGATGTGTTGGTCTTCATCGCGAGAGGATTTGCGTATCAGTTCCTGATCAGTTAGAACATAGAAACATAGACCAGTACGGCACAGTACAGGCCCTTCAGCCCTTGATGTTGTGCCGAGCTTTGTCCAAACCCAAGATCAGGCTATCCCACTCCCTCTGGGATGACCAATGGCAGATGCAGTTTAATTTAGATAAATGTGAGGTGATGGTCGATCGAACCAGGGCAGGACTTACTCAGTTAATGGTAGGGCATTGGGGAGAGTTACAGAACAAAGAGATCTCGGGGTACAGGTTCATAGCTCCTTGAAAGTGGAGTCACAGGTGGACAGAGTGGTGAAGAAGGCATTCGGCATGCTTGGTTTCATCGGTCAGAACATTGAGTACAGGAGTTGGGACGTCTTGTTGAAGTTGTACGAGACATTGGGAAGGCCACACTTGGAATACTGTGTCCAGTTCTGGTCACCCTATTATAGAAAGGATATTATTAAACTAGAAAGAGCACAGAAAAGATTTACTCGGACGTTAGCGGGTATTCAGGTGTTTGTAATGTGCTGGTGTGAGCTTGATGGGCCAAAAGACCTCTTCTGCACTGTATGATTCCAGGAGGGAATTGTCCTATGAGGAGAGACTGGGCAGTTTAGGCCGATACTCAATCAATAATAGTCTTCAGTGGTGTCAAAGGAAGCTCTTACCATTATCCTTTCCCAGATGACGTTCGATGGGTTCCTCTGAGGACTGGTGTACCACCACACAGGTGAAGGTTTGACCCTTCTCCCATGTTTCCCTTGGGACAGAGATCACACTCACAACATTGAACGTGCCCTCAGTGTCTGCGGTGGCTGGGAAGGTGGTCCATCCGTCTATCGGATCACCGTTCTGGGAACGCCAGGTGACAGAAATGTTCGCTGGGTAGAACGCAGACACAAAACAGGCCAGTTTGGTCATCGCATCATTGGCTAAAGATTCATGGTCTTTGATTTCCAGGAGCCACACTTCCGGTGTCTTCATCTCAACTGAGAACAGAATGAGGATTAGAGAACACTCTGAGAACGTGTCCAAACATTCACCATCCCTTCATCAATGTTCATCCTCTAGTGAGAGTTATCCCTCCCCAAATCTCCCAAAAACCCCGTCAAAGACCATCCATTTCACCCCCTAATCTCCATCGAAGACCCTCCCTCTAATCCCCTAACACTCCCATCGAAGACCCTCCCTCTAATCCCCTAACTCTCCATCGAAGACCACCCCTCTAATCCCCTAACTCTCCATCGAAGACCACCCCTCTAATCCCCTAACTCTCCCATCGAAGACCCTCCCTCTAATCCCCTAACTCTCCATCGAAGACCCTCCCTCTAATCTCCTAACTCTCCCATCGAAGACCATCCCTCTAATCCCCTAACTCTCCCATCGAAGACCCTCCCTCTAATCCCCTAACTCTCCATCGAAGACCCTCCCTCTAATCCCCTAACTCTCCATCGAAGACCATCCCTCTAATCCCCTAACTCTCCCATCGAAGACCCTCCCTCTAATCCCCTAACTCTCCATCGAAGACCATCCCTCTAATCCCCTAACTCTCCATCGAAGACCATCCCTCTAATCCCCTAACTCTCCCATCGAAGACCCTCCCTCTAATCCCCTAACTCTCCATCGAAGACCATCCCTCTAATCTCCTAACTCTCCCATCGAAGACCCTCCCTCTAATCCCCTAACTCTCCATCGAAGACCCTCCCTCTAATCCCCTAACTCTCCCATTGAAGACCCTCCCTCTAATCTCCTAACTCTCCCATCGAAGACCATCCCTCTAATCCCCTAACTCTCCATCGAAGACCCTCCCTCTAATCCCCTAACTCTCCATCGAAGACCATCCCTCTAATCCCCTAACTCTCCATCGAAGACCATCCCTCTAATCCCCTAACTCTCCATCGAAGACCATCCCTCTAATCCCCTAACTCTCCATCGAAGACCCTCCCTCTAATCCCCTAACTCTCCCATCGAAGACCCTCCCTCTAATCCCCTAACTCTCCCATCGAAGACCCTCCCTCTAATCCCCTAACTCTCCATCGAAGACCATCCCTCTAATCCCCTAACTCTCCCATCGAAGACCCTTCCTCTAATCCCCTAACTCTCCCATCGAAGACCCTCCCTCTAATCCCCTAACTCTCCCATCGAAGACCCTCCCTCTAATCCCCTAACTCTCCATCGAAGACCCTCCCTCTAATCCCCTAACTCTCCATCGAAGACCCTCCCTCTAATCCCCTAACTCTCCATCGAAGACCCTCCCTCTAATCCCCTAACTCTCCCATCAAAGACCATCCCTCTAATCCCCTAACTCTCCATCGAAGACCCTCCCTCTAATCCCCTAACTCTCCCATCGAAGACCCTCCCTCTAATCCCCTAACTCTCCCATCGAAGACCCTCCCTCTAATCCCCTAACTCTCCATCGAAGACCATCCCTCTAATCCCCTAACTCTCCCATCGAAGACCCTCCCTCTAATCCCCTAACTCTCCCATCGAAGACCCTCCCTCTAATCCCCTAACTCTCCCATCGAAGACCCTCCCTCTAATCCCCTAACTCTCCATCGAAGACCCTCCCTCTAATCCCCTAACTCTCCATCGAAGACCCTCCCTCTAATCCCCTAACTCTCCATCGAAGACCCTCCCTCTAATCCCCTAACTCTCCCATCGAAGACCATCCCTCTAATCCCCTAACTCTCCCATCGAAGACCCTCCCTCTAATCCCCTAACTCTCCCATCGAAGACCCTCCCTCTAATCCCCAAACTCTCCCATCGAAGACCATCCGTCTAATCCCCTAACTCTCCATCGAAGACCATCCCTCTAATCCCCTAACTCTCCCATCGAAGACCCTCCCTCTAATCCCCTAACTCTCCCATCGAAGACCCTCCCTCTAATCCCCTAACTCTCCCATCGAAGACCATCCGTCTAATCCCCTAACTCTCCATCGAAGACCATCCCTCTAATCCCCTAACTCTCCATCGAAGACCCTCCCTCTAATCCCCCTAACTCTCCATCGAAGACCCTCCCTCTAATCCCCAACTCTCCATCGAAGACCCTCCCTCTAATCCCCTAACTCTCCCATCGAAGACCCTCCCTCTAATCCCCTAACACTCCATCGAAGACCATCCCTCTAATCCCCTAACTCTCCATCGAAGACCCTCCCTCTAATCCCCCTAACTCTCCATCGAAGACCCTCCCTCTAATCCCCTAACTCTCCATTGAAGACCCTCCCTCTAATCCCCTAACTCTCCCATCGAAGACCCTCCCTCTAATCCCCTAACTCTCCATCGAAGACCCTCCCTCTAATCCCCTAACTCTCCCATCGAAGACCCTCCCTCTAATCCCCTAACTCTCCCATCGAAGACCCTCCCTCTAATCCCCTAACTCTCCCATCGAAGACCATCCCTCTAATCCCCTAACTCTCCATCGAAGACCCTCCCTCTAATCCCCTAACTCCCATCGAAGACCCTCCCTCTAATCCCCTAACTCTCCCATCAAAGACCCTCCCTCTAATCCCCTAACTCCCATCGAAGACCCTCCCTCTAATCCCCTAACTCTCCCATCAAAGACCCTCCCTCTAATCCCCTAATTCTCCCAGTGAAGCCCGAATACCATGGAAAAGATACAGCACAGAAGGTGGCCATTCGGCCTACCATTTCCATGTCAGCCCATGGACACCCAGATGTGCTTATTAACCTGTGTGTGAGGGAGGCTGCACTAATTCTTTGACAAAGCATTTTACCCAGGCCCTAACCCCATAACCCTACATATTTACCCAACTAATCTCCCTAACCTACACATCTTTGGACACTAAGGGG
>NW_027650817.1:17500-41632 GCF_965287045.1 Carcharhinus amblyrhynchos
CTCTGTATCTAACCCCGTGCTGTACCTGTCCTGGGAGTGTTTGATGGGGGGACAGTGTAGAGGGAGCTTTACTCTGTATCTAACCCCGTGCTGTACCTGTCCTGGGAGTGTTTGATGGGGACAGTGTAGAGGGAGATTTACTCTGTATCTAACCCCGTGCTGTACCTGTCCTGGGAGTGTTTGATGGGGGGACAGTGTAGAGGGAGCTTTACTCTGTATCTAACCCCGTGCTGTACCTGTCCTGGGAGTGTTTGATGGGGGGGACAGTGTAGAGGGAGCTTTACTCTGTATCTAACCCCGTGCTGTCCCTGTCCTGGGAGTGTTTGATGGGGACAGTGTAGAGGGAGCTTTACTCTGTATCTAACCCTGTGTTGTACCTGTCCTGGGAGTGTTTGATGGGGGGACAGTGTAGAGGGAGCTTTACTCTGTATCTAACCCCGTGCTGTACCTGTCCTGGGAGTGTTTGATGGGGGACAGTGTAGAGGGAGCTTTACTCTGTATCTAACCCTGTGTTGTACCTGTCCTGGGAGTGTTTGATGGGGGTACAGTGTAGAGGGAGCTTTACTCTGTATCTAACCCCGTGCTGTACCTGTCCTGGGAGTGTTTGATGGGGGGACAGTGTAGAGGGAGCTTTACTCCGTATCTAACCCCGTGCTGAGAGTGTATGAAGAGGGGGGGACAGTGCTGGCGCAGGTTAACTCTGTGATTAAGCTGTGGTGGGATCTCTCACCGTCACGGTTGCTGAGACTGCGTGTGATTGGTGTCGAGGATGAGAGGTGCTTGATGAGACAGGTGAAGGTGGATCCTTTCTCCCATTCTGTGGCGGACACCTTCAGGCTGCTGTTGGAGCTGTAGGTCTCGTACCCGATCTCCCTCGGTTCTCCGGACTCCCGTCTGAAACTCCTCTCTCTCCCGTTCACCAGCCAGTTGAATCGGATGTTCCTGGGGCGATAGCCAATAGCCTGGCAGGTTATGGTCGCTGTGCCTTTGCCGTCCATTTCCTCGAAGCTGGGAGGGAGGATGTTAACCTCAGGTGGAGTGGGATAGCGAGCTGCAGGGGTCAGGACAAACAGTTATTAACCACCACTCATTCATCTCCGCTCCCACAGTCTGAAAGACATGCTGGGGAGATCCATTGGCCGTGCTAAATTCTCCCTCAGTCAAAGCTTGACCTCTCGATTCATCAGACTATCAGACACAGGAGCAGAGTGAGGCCACTCGGCCCATCGAGTCTGTTCCCCCCATTCAATCACACCTGATAATTTTTCTCATCCCCCATTCTCCTGCCTTTTCCCCATAATCCCTGATCCCCTTATTAATCAGGAACCGATCTATCTCCGGTCCCCGGAAGGGTAGGGGGTTTTCGCTCAGTCTAGGGGCAGCATGGTTAGTACAGGCTTGGACGGGCCGAAGGGCCTGTTCCCGTGCTGTAATTCCCTTTGTTCCGGAGGACCTCACAGACGGCGAAAAACTACGGAGGAACTCCAAAGACTTCTGAATTCCACCAAGCCTGGTTGTATAATTTTTTTTAAAGTGAAGTTTAAAGTTGATTTATTAATGTCACAAGTGAGGCTTACATTAACACCGCAATGAAGTGACTGTGACTGTCCCCTCGTCGCCACACCCCTGTTTGGGTTACACTGAGAGAGAATTTCTTTGATAAATTCTGTTATTACTGTTCTGGGAAGGAATGTGCCTTGTATTCGTCAAATAGCATTTCAGCCAAACCGTGCTTTAGTTAACGTGTTACTTGTTTCGTTAAAGTTCCTGGTTATTTATAACAAAATATCTTGTTAATTATTCACTTAGACCAAGTATCAGGCCTTTATATTAATAAACCATGAGAGGGTGCAGAGGAGATTTACAAGGATGTTGCCTGGTTTGGGAGGCATGCCTTATGAGGATAGGTTGAGGGAGCTGGGACTCTTCTCCCTGGAGAGACGAAGGTTGAGAGGCGACCTGATAGAGGTTTATAAAATGTTGAGAGGAATAGATAGGGTGGATTCTCAGAGGCTATTTCCCAGGGCTGAAATGGTCACTACGAGAGGACACAGGTTTAAGGTGCTGGGGAGCAGGTACAGAGGAGATGTCAGGGGTAAGTTTTTCACTCAGAGGGTGGTGAGTGAGTGGAATCGGCTGCCATCAGTGGTGGTGGAGGCGAACTCGCTGGGGTCTTTTAAGAGACTTCTGGATGAGTACATGGGATTTAATAGGATTGAGGGTTATAGATAGGCCTGGTAGGTAGGGATAGGATCGGTGTAACTTGTGGGCTGAAGGGCCTGTTTGTGCTGTAGTTTTTCCATGTTCTATGATTCAGAATAGATGAACGCTTCCTGCAGGAGATTACGAAGGGAGGTGAAGGGGATAAAACTCTTTCTTGTAACCACACTCAGACACATGGTCAATGCCCACATCCCTCTCTCTCCCACTGGTAATCCAGGCACTCACCTCTGGTCCGGATCTCTTTCACGATTGGCTGTCTCAGTGCGGAGTGGGACACCACACATCTGTACGAATCCGCTCTGACCCAATCCTGCCCGCTGATCTCTAATCGGCTGACTGTGCTGTAACGGTCCTGGGGGTCTCTGGACACAGGCTGCTGGCTAATTCCCGAGGAAACCTCCGCTCCGTCCACGTACCAGGCAACTCCAACCCGGGGCGGGTAGAATCCAGTCAGCAGGCAGAGCAGATCGACCGAACCCTGGTGCGAGATCTCCCCCGGGGACGGGTACTGGAGATAGACCGAGGGAGGGGAGGATGGAGGCACTGTGGACAGAACGGAGCGAGAGAGAGAGAAGTCAAAACCGCGGGAGAACGCAAAATCCCTCCCGATGTCCAATCTCAGGCTGAACCCTAGCACCTAATTCAATGGGCCGAATGGCCAAAGGCATTTCCCCATCCCCCGTCCTGGGGTTTCACCTGGGGTTAAATATTGCTGATGTGGGTATGTCGGCGTTGGACTGGGGTAAACACAGTAAAAAGTCTGACAACACCAGGTTTTAGTCCAACCTATTTATTTGATAATAGACTCACCAGCTTTCGGGGTTAGCCCCTTCGTCAGGTGAATGGAGAGTTCTGGCCTCAGACAGAGCATATAAAGCACAGACAGTTTAGAGATTACTGATTAGAATGCGAATCCTTACACCTAACCTGCTGTTCAAGACCTGAAGTGGCTGACAATGTGAGTGGAAGGAGCACTGATCACAGTTTAAAGAGATGTGTATTGTCTCCAGACAGTACAGTAAGTGAGGTTTTGCAAACCCAGGCAAGTCACGGGGGTTACAGATAGTGCGACATGAACCCAAGATCCCTGTTGAGACCGTCCTCATGTGTACGGAACTTGGCTATCAGTCTCTGTTCAGCGACTCTGCGCTGTGGTGTGTCGTGAAGGCCGCCTTGGAGAATGCTTACCCGAAGGTCAGAGGCTGAATGCCCGTGACCACTGAAGTGTTCGCCAACAGGAAGGGAACAGTCTTGCCTGGTGATTGTTGAACAATGTTCATTCATCCGTTGTCGTAGTGTCTCCATGGTCTCCCCAATGTACCATGCTTCGGGACATCCTTTCCTGCAGCGTATCAGGTAGACAATGTTGGCCGAGTTGCAAGAGTATTTACCATGTACCTGGTGGATGGTATTCTCACGTGTGATGATGGTATCCATGTCGATGATCCGGCATGTCTTACAGAGGTTGCTATGACAGGGTTGTGTGGTATTGTGGTCACTGTTCTCCTGAAGGCTGGGTAGTTTGCTGCGGACAATGGTCTGTTTGAGGTTGTGTGGTTGTCTGAAAGCAAGAAGTGGGGGTGTGGGGATATCCCTGGCGAGATGTTCGTCTTCATCAAAGATATGTTGAAGACTCCGGAGAAGATGTCGTAGCTTCTTCGCTCCGGGGAAGTACTGGACGACGAAGGGTACTCTGTCCACTGTGTCCTGTGTTTGTCTTCTGAGGAGATCGGTGCGGTTTTTCGCTGTGGCGCATCGGAACTGCCGATCTATGAGTCGAGCACCATATCCTGTTCTTACGAGGGCATCTTTCAGGGTCTGGAGGTGTCTGTCACGATCCTCCTCATCTGAGCAAATCCTGTGTATACGGAGGGCTTGTCCATAGGGAATGGCTTCTTTAACATGTTTAGGGTGGAAACTGGAGAAGTGGAGCATTGTGAGATTGTCTGTGGGCTTGCGGTACAGTGAGGTGCTGAGGTGACCGTCCTTAATGGAGATGCGTGTGTCCAAGAATGCAACTGATTCTGGGGAATAGTCCATGGTGAGTCTGATGGTGGGGTGGAACTTGTTGATATCATCATATAGTTGTTTCAGTGATTGTTCACCATGAGGCCAAAGGAAGAAAATGTCATCGATGTATCTAGTGTACAGCATCGGTTGAAGATTCTGTGCAGTGAAGAAGTCTTGTTCGAACCTGTGCATGAAGATGTTGGCATATTGAGGTGCAAATTTGGTCCCCATGGCTGTTCCATGTGTCTGGATGAAAAACTGGTTGTTGAAGGTGAAGACATTGTGGTCCAGGATAAAGTGCATTCTAATCAGTAATCTGTAAACTGTCTGTACGTTATATGCTCTGTCTGAGGCCAGAACTCTCCATTCACCTGACGAAGAGGGTGTCCCTCGAAAGCTTGTGAGTATATTATCAAATAAATAGGTTGGATTAAAACCTGGTGTTGTCAGACTTTTTACTGTGTTAAATGTTGCTCCAGGATCACGGGATAGAATCCGTGGATCCCACAATCTCACAGCACAGAAAGCGGCCATTAGACTCCTGTCCTGGGCATGTTTGATGGGGGGGACAGTGTAGAGGGAGCTTTACTCTGTATCTAACCCCGTGCTGTACCTGTCCTGGGAGTGTTTGATGGGGGACAGTGTAGAGGGAGCTTTACTCTGTATCTAACCCCGTGCTGTACCCGTCCTGGGAGTGTTTGATCGGGGACAGTGTAGAGGGAGCTTTACTCTGTATCTAACCCCGTGCTGTACCTGTCCTGGGAGTGTTTGATGGGGGGACAGTGTAGAGGGAGCTTTACTCTGTATCTAACCCCGTGCTGTACCCGTCCTGGGAGTGTTTGATGGGGGACAGTGTAGAGGGAGCTTTACTCTGTATCTAACCCCGTGCTGTCCCTGTCCTGGGAGTGTTTGATGGGGGGACAGTGTAGAGGGAGATTTACTCTGTATTTAACCCCGTGCTGTACCTGTCCTGGGAGTGTTTGATGGGGACAGTGTAGAGGGAGCTTTACTCTGTACCTAACCCCGTGCTGTACCTGTCCTGGGAGTGTTTGATGGGGGGACAGTGTAGAGGGAGCTTTACTCTGTATTTAACCCCGTGCTGTACCTGTCCTGGGAGTGTTTGATGGGGACAGTGTAGAGGGAGCTTTACTCTGTATCTAACCCCGTGCTGTACCTGTCCTGGGAGTGTTTGATGGGGGGACAGTGTAGAGGGAGCTTTACTCTGTACCTAACCCCGTGCTGTACCTGTCCTCGGGGTGTTTGATGGAGGGACAGTGTAGAGGGAGCTTTACTCTGTATCTAACCCCGTGCTGTCCCTGTCCTGGGAGTGTTTGATGGGGACAGTGTAGAGGGAGCTTTACTCTGTATTTAACCCCGCGCTGTACCTGTCCTGGGAGTTTTGATGGGGACACTGTAGAGGGAGCTTTACTCTGTATCTAACCCCGTGCTGTCCCTGTCCTGAGAGTGTTTGATGGGGGACAGTGTAGAGGGAGCTTTACTCTGTATCTAACCCCGTGCTGTCCCTGTCCTGGGAGTGTTTGATGGGGGACAGTGTAGAGGGAGCTTTACTCTGTATCTAACCCCGTGCTGTCCCTGTCCTGGGAGTGTTTGATAGGGGGACAGTGTAGAGGGAGCTTTACTCTGTATCTAACCCCGTGCTGTCCCTGTCCTGGGAGTGTTTGATAGGGGGACAGTGTAGAGGGAGCTTTACTCTGTATCTAACCCCGTGCTGTCCCTGTCCTGGGAGTGTTTGATAGGGGGACAGTGTAGCGGCCTCTGTCTGAGGCCAGAACTCTCCATTCACCTGACGAAGGGGCAGTCCCCTCGAAAGCTTGTGAGTATTATCAAATAAATCGGTTGGACTAAAACCTGGTGTTGTCAGACTTTTTACAGTGTTTGATGGGGGACAGTGTAGAGGGAGCTTTACTCTGTATCTAACCCCGTGCTGTACCTGTCCTGGGAGTGTTTGATGGGGGGACAGTGTAGAGGGAGCTTTACTCTGTATCTAACCCCGTGTTGTACCTGTCCTGGGAGTGTTTGATGGGGGGGACAGTGTAGAGGGAGCTTTACTCTGTATCTAACCCCGTGCTGTACCTGTCCTGGGAGTGTTTGATGGGGGGACAGTGTAGAGGGAGCTTTACTCCGTATCTAACCCCGTGCTGGGAGTGTATGAAGGGGGGGGGACAGTGCTGGCGCAGGTTAACTCTGTGATTAAGCTGTGGTGGGATCTCTCACCGTCACGGTTGCTGAGACTGCGTGTGATTGGTGTCGAGGATGAGAGGTGCTTGATGAGACAGGTGAAGGTGGATCCTTTCTCCCATTCTGTGGCGGACACCTTCAGGCTGCTGTTGGAGCTGTAGGTCTCGTATCCGATCTCCCTCGGTTCTCCGGACTCCCGTCTGAAACTCGTCTCTCTCCCGTTCACCAGCCAGTTGAATCGGATGTTCCTGGGGCGATAGCCAATAGCCTGGCAGGTTATGGTCGCTGTGCCTTTGCCGTCCATTTCCTCATAGCTGGGAGGGAGGATGTTAACCTCAGGTGGAGTGGGATAGCGAGCTGCAGGGGTCAGGACAAACAGTTATTAACCACCACTCATTCATCTCCGCTCCCACAGTCTGAAAGACATGCTGGGGAGATCCATTGGCCGTGCTAAATTCTCCCTCAGTCAAAGCTTGACCTCTCGATTCATCAGACTATCAGACACAGGAGCAGAGTGAGGCCACTCGGCCCATCGAGTCTGTTCCCCCCATTCAATCACGGCTGATATTTTTCTCATCCCCCATTCTCCTGCCTTTTCCCCATAATCCCTGATCCCCTTATTAATCAGGAACCGATCTATCTCCGGTCCCCGGAAGGGTAGGGGGTTTTCGTTCAGTCTAGGGGCAGCATGGTTAGTACAGGCTTGGACGGGCCGAAGGGCCTGTTCCCGTGCTGTAATTCCCTTTGTTCCGGAGGACCTCACAGACGGCAAAAAACTACGGAGGAACTCCAAAGACTTCTGAATTCCACCAAGCCTGGTTGTATAATTTTTTTTAAAGTGAAGTTTAAAGTTGATTTATTAATGTCACAAGTGAGGCTTACATTAACACCGCAATGAAGTGACTGTGACTGTCCCCTCGTCGCCACACCCCTGTTTGGGTTACACTGAGAGAGAATTTCTTTGATAAATTCTGTTATTACTGTTCTGGGAAGGAATGTGCCTTGTATTCGTCAAATAGCATTTCAGCCAAACCGTGCTTTAGTTACATAAGAACATAAGAAATAGGAGCAGGAGTAGGCCATCTAACCCTTCGAGCCTGCCCCGCCATTCAATAAGATCATGGCTGATCTGTCGTGTCTCAGTTCCACTTTCCCGCCCTCTCCCCATAACCCTTAATCCCCTCTCTTATCAAAAACCCATCAACCCGCGTCTTAAATATATTTAGCGAGGCAGCCTCCACCACTTCAACGGGCAGAGAATTCCAGAGATTCACCACCCTTTGAGTGAAGAAGTTCCTCCTCAACTCCGTTCTAAACCGCCTCCCCTTTATCTTGAGGCTGTGCCCCCTAGTCCTACTGTCCTTTCTGAGCGGGAAGAGTCTCTCCACCTCTATCCTATCCATCCCATTCATCATCTTATACGTCTCAATGAGATCTCCCCTCATTCTTCTAAACTCCAACGAGTACAAGCCTAGTTTATTCAGCCTCTCCTCATAGCTCAATCCCCTCAACTCCGGTATCAGCCTAGTAAACCTCCTCTGCACTCCCTCCAGGGCCAAAATATCCTTGCGTAAGTACGGCGCCCAAAACTGCACACAGTACTCCAGCTGCGGCCTCACCAATGCCCTATACAGCCGCAGCAAGACCTCCCTACTTTTATATTCAATCCCCCTCGCTATGAAGGCCAGCATCCCATTCGCCTTCCTGACCACCTGCTGCACCTGCAGGCTGGGTTTTTGCGACTCATGCACAAGGACCCCGAGGTCCCTCTGCACCGTCGCACGCTGCAGTTTTCGCCACGTAAGTAATAATCCTTCCTACCATTCTTCCTACCAAAGTGGACCACCTCACACTTGCCAACATTAAATTCCATTTGCCATTTCCTGGCCCATTCGCCCAGCCTATCTAGATCCTTCTACAGACTCTCCACACCCTCCACACAATTTGCCTTTCCCCCAATCTTGGTGTCATCAGCAAATTTCGACATCCTGCACTCAGTTCCCTCCTCCAGATCATCTATATAAATGGTAAATAGCTGAGGCCCCAGCACCGACCCCTGGGGCACCCCACTAGTCACCAACCGCCAATCCGAATAACGTGTTACTTGTTTCGTTAAAGTTCCTGGTTATTTATAATAAAATATCTTGTTAATTATTCACTTAGACCAAGTATCAGGCCTTTATATTAATAAACCATGAGAGGGTGCAGAGGAGATTTACAAGGATGTTGCCCTGGTTTGGGAGGCATGCCTTATGAAGATAGGTTGAGGGAGCTGGGACTCTTCTCCCTGGAGAGACGAAGGTTGAGAGGCGACCTGATAGAGGTTTATAAAATGTTGAGAGGAATAGATAGGGTGGATTCTCAGAGGCTATTTCCCAGGGCTGAAATGGTCACTACGAGAGGACACAGGTTTAAGGTGCTGGGGAGCAGGTACAGAGGAGATGTCAGGGGTAAGTTTTTCACTCAGAGGGTGGTGAGTGAGTGGAATCGGCTGCCGTCGGTGGTGGTGGAGGCGAACTCGCTGGGGTCTTTTAAGAGACTTCTGGATGAGTACATGGGATTTAATAGGATTGAGGGTTATAGATAGGCCTGGTAGGTAGGGATAGGATCGGTGTAACTTGTGGGCTGAAGGGCCTGTTTGTGCTGTAGTTTTTCCATGTTCTATGATTCAGAATAGATGAACGCTTCCTGCAGGAGATTACGAAGGGAGGTGAAGGGGATAAAACTCTTTCTTGTAACCACACTCAGACACATGGTCAATGCCCACATCCCTCTCTCTCCCACTGGTAATCCAGGCACTCACCTCTGGTCCGGATCTCTTTCACGATTGGCTGTCTCAGTGCGGAGTGGGACACCACACATCTGTACGAATCCGCTCTGACCCAATCCTGCCCGCTGATCTCTAATCGGCTGACTGTGCTGTAACGGTCCTGGGGGTCTCTGGAAACAGGCTGCTGGCTAATTCCCGAGGAAACCTCCGCTCCGTCCACGTACCAGGCAACTCCAACCCGGGGCGGGTAGAATCCAGTCAGCAGGCAGAGCAGATCGACCGAACCCTGGTGCGAGATCTCCCCCGGGGACGGGTACTGGAGATAGACCGAGGGAGGGGAGGATGGAGGCACTGTGGACAGAACGGAGCGAGAGAGAGAGAAGTCAAAACCGCGGGACCCAGACCCTGAAGTGACCACATTCTGACCCTGAATACAAGGTGGAAAAGTGTGAGGTTATTCCCTTTGGAAGGAGGAATGGAGACAGAGACTATTCTCTAAATGGGAAAATGCTTCAGAAATCAGAAAGGGACTTGGGAATCCTTGTTCAAGATTGGCCATGCTAAATTCTCCCTTAGTGTCCAAAGATGTGTAGGTTCGGGGGATTGGCCGTGCTAACTTGTCCCTTAGTGTCCCAAAGATGTGTAGGTTAGGGTGGATTGGCCGTGCTAAATTGTCCCTTAGTGTCCCAAAGATGTGTAGGTTAGGGTGGATTGGCCGTGCTAAATTGTCCCTTAGTGTCCCAAAGATGTGTAGGTTAGGGTGGATTGGCCGTGCTAAATTGTCCCTTAGTGTCCCAAAGATGTGTAGGTTAGGGTGGATTGGCCATGCTAACTTGTCCCTTAGTGTCCAAAGATGTGTAGGTTTGGGGGATTGGCCATGCTAAATTGCCCCTTAGTGTCCAAAGATGTGTAGGTTAGGGTGGATTGGCCGTGCTAAATTGTCCCTTAGTGTCCCAAAGATGTGTAGGTTAGGGTGGATTGGCCATGCTAACTTGTCCCTTAGTGTCCAAAGATGTGTGGGTTAGGGTGGATTGGCCGTGCTAAATTGTCCCTTAGTGTCCAAAGATGTGTAGGTTAGGGTGGATTGGCCGTGCTAAATTGCCCCTTAGTGTCCAAAGATGTGTAGGTTAGGGTGGATTGGCCATGCTAAATTGTCCCTTAGTGTCCCAAAGATGTGTAGGTTAGGGTGGATTGGCCGTGCTAAATTGCCCCTTAGTGTCCAAAGATGAAGTTAGGTGGATTATATGGAGTTTAATGTGGGTAAGTGTGCATTTTGGTCGGAAAAAGTGGGACCTTGACTTATTACCTAAATGGGAAGAGACTTCAGGATGCCCTGGTGCAGAGGGATCTGGTTGTCTTGGTCCATCAGTGACAGAAAAGTAGCACTCAGGTACAGCAAATAATAAAGGAAGCAACTGGAATGTTGGCATTTATAGGGAAAGGAATCGAATATAAAGGTGAGGAAGTATTGTTACAAATATACAAGGCAATACTGAAGACTCACCTGGAGTATTGTGTAGAGTTTTGGACCCTGTATCTGAAGAAAGAAGGAATGGCCTTGGAGGCAGTTCACAGGAGGTTTACTGGATTGTAGTGAAAACAGTTCAGAAAGCCCCACCAACGCCTCTACTTTCTCAGAAGACTGAGGAAATTTGGCATGTCCGCTACGGACTCTCACCAACTTTTACAGATGCCCCATAGAAAGCATTCTTTCTGGTTGGATCACAGCTCGGTCTGGGATCCTGCTCTGCCCAAGACCGCAAGGAACTACAAAAGGGTGGTGAATGTAGCCCCCAATCCATCACACAAACCAGCCTCCCATCCATTGACTCTGTCTACACTTCCCGCTGCCTCGGGGAAAAGCAGCCGGGATAATTAAGGACCCCCCCCCCCACACACACCCCGGACATTCTCTCTTCCACCTTCTTCCGTCGGGAAAAAGATACAAAAGTCTGAGGTCCCGTACCGACCGACTCAAGAACAGCTTCTTCCCTGCTGCTGTCAGACTTTTGAATGGACCTACCTCGCATTAAGCTGATCTTTCTCTACACCCTCGCTGTGACTGTAACACTACATTCTGCACCCTCTCCTTTCCTTCTCTATGAACGGTATACTTTGTCTGTATAGTGCAGAAGGAACAATCCTTTTCACTGTATCCCAATACACGGGACAATAATAAATCAAATCCAACCAAATCCCTAGATTGATTCCGGGGATGAGGGGCTTGTTGTACGAGGAGAGATTGAACAGTTTAGGCCCATACTCTCTGGAATTGAAAAGAACAAGGAGAAAGCGGATTGAGGTTATACAAGATGATCAAAGAACAAAGAAAATTCCAGCACAGGAACAGGCCCTTCGGCCCCTCCAATCCTGCACTGACCATGCTGCCCCCCCGACTGAACTAAACCCCCCTACCCTTCCGGGGACCGTATCCCTCTATTCCCATCCTATTCATGGATTTGTCCGGACGCCCCTTAAAACTCACTATCGTATCCGCTTCCACTCCCTCCCCCCGGCAGCGAGTTCCAGGCACCCACCCCCCTCTGTGTAAAAAATCTGCCTCGTACATCTCCTTTAAACCTTGCCCCTCGCACCTTAAACCTGTGTCCCCCCCCCAGTAATTGACTCTTCCACCCTGGGGGGAAAAAGCTTCTGACTATCCACTCTGTCCCTCATCATCTTGTAGACTTCTATCAGGTCTCCCCTCAACCTCCAGTGAGAACAAACCAAGTTTCTCCAACCTCTCCTCATAGCTAATGCCCCTCCATACCAGGGGCAACATCCTGGTAAATCTTTTCTGTCCCCTCTCCAAAGCCTCCACATCCTTCTGGTAGTGTGGGTGACCCAGAATTGAACTCTATATTCCAAGTGCGGCCTCACTAAGGTTCTATAAAGCTGCAACATGACTTGCCAATTTTTAAACTCAGTGCCCCCGGCCGATGAAGGCAAGCATGCCGTGTGCCTTCTTGACTACCTTCCCCACCTGCATTGCCACTTTCAGTGACCTGTGTACCTGTACGCCCAGATCCCTCTGCCTATCAATACTCTGTGTACCTGTACACCCAGATCCCTCTGCCTATCAATACTCTGTGTACCTGTACACCCAGATCCCTCTGCCTATCAATACTCTGTGTACCTGTACACCCAGATCCCTCTGCCTATCAATACTCTGTGTACCTGTACGCCCAGATCCCTCTGCCTATCAATACTCTGTGTACCTGTACGCCCAGATCCCTCTGCCTATCAATACTCTGTGTACCTGTACACCCAGATCCCTCTGCCTATCAATACTCTGTGTACCTGTACACCCAGATCCCTCTGCCTATCAATACTCTGTGTACCTGTACACCCAGATCCCTCTGCCTATCAATACTCTGTGTACCTGTACGCCCAGATCCCTCTGCCTAGGCAAAATGCCCTGGTTCAATCGACCAAAATGCATCACCTCGCATTTATCTAAATTAAACTCCATCTGCCATTGGTCAGCCCACTGGCCCAATTGATCAAGATCCTGTTACAATTGGAGATAACTTTCTTCACTGTCCACTGTGCCACCAATCTTGGTGTCATCTGTAAACTTACTAACCACGTCCCCTATATTCTCATCCAAATCATTAATAGAAATGATAAAGTGTCCCAAAGATGTGTAGGTTAGGGTGGATTGGCCGTGCTAAATTGTCCCTTAGTGTCCCAAAGATGTGCAGGTTAGGGTGGATTGGCCATGCTAAATTGTCCCTTAGTGTCCCAAAGATGTGCAGGTTAGGGTGGATTGGCCGTGCTAAATTGTCCCTTAGTGTCCAAAGATGTGTAGGTTAGGGTGGATTGGCCGTGCTAAATTGTCCCTTAGTGTCCGGGATGTGTAGGTTGGGGGGATTGGCCGTGCTAAATTGTCCCTTAGTGTCCAAAGATGTGTAGGTTAGGGTGGATTGGCCATGCTAAATTGTCCCTTAGTGTCCAAAGATGTGTAGGTTAGGGTGGATTGGCCGTGCTAAATTGCCCCTTAGTGTCCAAAGATGTGTAGGTTAGGGTGGATTGGCCGTGCTAAATTGCCCCTTAGTGTCCAAAGATGAAGTTAGGTGGATTATATGGAGTTTAATGTGGGTAAGTGTGCATTTTGGTCGG
Source organism: Carcharhinus amblyrhynchos (assembly GCF_965287045.1). Taxonomy (NCBI): domain Eukaryota; kingdom Metazoa; phylum Chordata; class Chondrichthyes; order Carcharhiniformes; family Carcharhinidae; genus Carcharhinus; species Carcharhinus amblyrhynchos. Next base: position 30,825 of record NW_027650817.1, read on the forward strand.
AAAAAGTGGGACCTTGACTTATTACCTAAATGGGAAGAGACTTCAGGATGCCCTGGTGCAGAGGGATCTGGTTGTCTTGGTCCATCAGTGACAGAAAAGTAGCACTCAGGTACAGCAAATAATAAAGGAAGCAACTGGAATGTTGGCATTTATAGGGAAAGGAATCGAATATAAAGGTGAGGAAGTATTGTTACAAATATACAAGGCAATACTGAAGACTCACCTGGAGTATTGTGTAGAGTTTTGGACCCTGTATCTGAAGAAAGAAGGAATGGCCTTGGAGGCAGTTCACAGGAGGTTTACTGGATTGTAGTGAAAACAGTTCAGAAAGCCCCACCAACGCCTCTACTTTCTCAGAAGACTGAGGAAATTTGGCATGTCCGCTACGGACTCTCACCAACTTTTACAGATGCCCCATAGAAAGCATTCTTTCTGGTTGGATCACAGCTCGGTCTGGGATCCTGCTCTGCCCAAGACCGCAAGGAACTACAAAAGGGTGGTGAATGTAGCCCCAATCCATCACACAAACCAGCCTCCCATCCATTGACTCTGTCTACACTTCCCGCTGCCTCGGGGAAAAGCAGCCGGGATAATTAAGGACCCCCCCCCCCACACACACCCCGGACATTCTCTCTTCCACCTTCTTCCATCGGGAAAAAGATACAAAAGTCTGAGGTCCCGTACCGACCGACTCAAGAACAGCTTCTTCCCTGCTGCTGTCAGACTTTTGAATGGACCTACCTCGCATTAAGCTGATCTTTCTCTACACCCTCGCTGTGACTGTAACACTACATTCTGCACCCTCTCCTTTCCTTCTCTATGAACGGTATACTTTGTCTGTATAGTGCAGAAGGAACAATCCTTTTCACTGTATCCCAATACACGGGACAATAATAAATCAAATCCAACCAAATCCCTAGATTGATTCCGGGGATGAGGGGCTTGTTGTACGAGGAGAGATTGAACAGTTTAGGCCCATACTCTCTGGAATTGAAAAGAACAAGGAGAAAGCGGATTGAGGTTATACAAGATGATCAAAGAACAAAGAAAATTCCAGCACAGGAACAGGCCCTTCGGCCCCTCCAATCCTGCACTGACCATGCTGCCCCCCCGACTGAACTAAACCCCCCTACCCTTCCGGGGACCGTATCCCTCTATTCCCATCCTATTCATGGATTTGTCCGGACGCCCCTTAAAACTCACTATCGTATCCGCTTCCACTCCCTCCCCCCGGCAGCGAGTTCCAGGCACCCACCCCCCTCTGTGTAAAAAATCTGCCTCGTACATCTCCTTTAAACCTTGCCCCTCGCACCTTAAACCTGTGTCCCCCCCCCAGTAATTGACTCTTCCACCCTGGGGGGAAAAAGCTTCTGACTATCCACTCTGTCCCTCATCATCTTGTAGACTTCTATCAGGTCTCCCCTCAACCTCCAGTGAGAACAAACCAAGTTTCTCCAACCTCTCCTCATAGCTAATGCCCCTCCATACCAGGGGCAACATCCTGGTAAATCTTTTCTGTCCCCTCTCCAAAGCCTCCACATCCTTCTGGTAGTGTGGGTGACCCAGAATTGAACACTATATTCCAAGTGCGGCCTCACTAAGGTTCTATAAAGCTGCAACATGACTTGCCAATTTTTAAACTCAGTGCCCCCGGCCGATGAAGGCAAGCATGCCGTGTGCCTTCTTGACTACCTTCCCCACCTGCATTGCCACTTTCAGTGACCTGTGTACCTGTACGCCCAGATCCCTCTGCCTATCAATACTCTGTGTACCTGTACACCCAGATCCCTCTGCCTATCAATACTCTGTGTACCTGTACACCCAGATCCCTCTGCCTATCAATACTCTGTGTACCTGTACACCCAGATCCCTCTGCCTATCAATACTCTGTGTACCTGTACACCCAGATCCCTCTGCCTATCAATACTCTGTGTACCTGTACGCCCAGATCCCTCTGCCTATCAATACTCTGTGTACCTGTACACCCAGATCCCTCTGCCTATCAATACTCTGTGTACCTGTACACCCAGATCCCTCTGCCTATCAATACTCTGTGTACCTGTACACCCAGATCCCTCTGCCTATCAATACTCTGTGTACCTGTACGCCCAGATCCCTCTGCCTAGGCAAAATGCCCTGGTTCAATCGACCAAAATGCATCACCTCGCATTTATCTAAATTAAACTCCATCTGCCATTGGTCAGCCCACTGGCCCAATTGATCAAGATCCTGTTACAATTGGAGATAACTTTCTTCACTGTCCACTGTGCCACCAATCTTGGTGTCATCTGTAAACTTACTAACCACGTCCCCTATATTCTCATCCAAATCATTAATAGAAATGATAAAGTGTCCCAAAGATGTGTAGGTTAGGGTGGATTGGCCGTGCTAAATTGTCCCTTAGTGTCCCAAAGATGTGCAGGTTAGGGTGGATTGGCCATGCTAAATTGTCCCTTAGTGTCCCAAAGATGTGCAGGTTAGGGTGGATTGGCCGTGCTAAATTGTCCCTTAGTGTCCAAAGATGTGTAGGTTAGGGTGGATTGGCCGTGCTAAATTGTCCCTTAGTGTCCGGGATGTGTAGGTTGGGGGGATTGGCCGTGCTAAATTGTCCCTTAGTGTCCAAAGATGTGTAGGTTAGGGTGGATTGGCCATGCTAAATTGTCCCTTAGTGTCCAAAGATGTGTAGGTTAGGGTGGATTGGCCGTGCTAAATTGTCCCTTAGTGTCCAAAGATGTGTAGGTTAGGGTGGATTGGCCGTGCTAAATTGTCCCTTAGTGTCCAAAGATGTGTAGGTTAGGGTGGATTGGCCGTGCTAAATTGTCCCTTAGTGTCCAAAGATGTGTAGGTTAGGGTGGATTGGCCGTGCTAAATTGTCCCTTAGTGTCCAAAGATGTGTAGGTTAGGGTGGATTGGCCGTGCTAAATTGTCCCTTAGTGTCCGGGATGTGTAGGTTAGGGTGGATTGGCCATGGTAAATTGCCCCTTAGTGTCCGGGATGTGTAGGTTAGTGTGGATTGGCCATGCTAAATTGTCCCTTAGTGTCCGGGATGTGTAGGTTAGGGTGGATTGGCCATGGTAAATTGCCCCTTAGTGTCCGGGATGTGTAGGTTAGGGGGGATTGGCCATGGTAAATTGCCCCTTGGTGTCAGGGGGATTAGCTGGGGTAAATATATGGGGCTAAGATGAATGGGGCTAAGGTTGGGATTGAGGTTGGTGCAGCCTTGATGGGCTGAATGGTCTCCTTCTGCATATGAACATAAGAAATAGGAGCAGGAGTCGGCCATCTAGCCCTTCGAGCCTGCCCCGCCATTCAATAAGATCATGGCTGATCTGTCGTGTCTCAGTTCCACTTTCCCGCCCTCTCCCCATAACCCTTAATCCCCTCTCTTATCAAAAACCCATCAACCCGCGTCTTAAATATATTTAGCGAGGCAGCCTCCACCACTTCAACGGGCAGAGAATTCCAGAGATTCACCACCCTTTGAGTGAAGAAGTTCCTCCTCAACTCCGTTCTAAACCGCCCCCCCCCTTTATCTTGAGGCTGTGCCCCCTAGTCCTACTGTCCTTTCTGAGCGGGAAGAGTCTCTCCACCTCTATCCTATCCATCCCATTCATCATCATATACGTCTCAATGAGATCTCCCCTCATTCTTCTAAACTCTAACGAGTACAAGCCTAGTTTATTCAGCCTCTCCTCATAGCTCAACCCCCTCAACTCCGGTATCAGCCTAGTAAACCTCCTCTGCACTCCCTCCAAGGCCAAAATATCTTTGCGCAGGTGCGGCGCCCAAAACTGCACACAGTACTCCAGCTGCAGTGTCAGGTGTTCTCGGACCTCAGTGTCCGAGCTGACTACCTGCAGTGAGGACCCTGCCTTACCGGGTTGGACGTTGAGTGTAGTTCCACAGCCACAGAAATCCGTCCTGTTGTCCTGCCCAGCTTGGTCAGTCAGTTGACAGAAGTACCTCGTGGAATCCTGCTTGGTGGCGTTGGCAATTTTCAGGCTCATGAACTTACGGGCAAAGTTCTTGACTGCCACATAGCGGTGGGCATCTGGGGTGACATAGACGGGGACCCGCGACTGTGGTTCCCAATGGAGAAGCTGCTTGATTACCCCAGTACCCGGAGCGACGTAACCCCAGATCAGGTAGCGGTCATCTGTCCTGCGAGAGTATCTACATTCCATGGTCACCGCCTCACCCTCCATCACATCCATCATCGTGGAGGAAAATCGAAAGTTCCCACCGGCCAATACCAGGCCTGGAATTAGAGAGAATAATGGAGAAAGAGAGACAGAGAGAGAGAAAGACAGAGACAGAGAGAGAGAGAGAGAGAGAGACAGAGAGAGACAGAGAGAGAGACAGAGAGAGAGAGAGACAGGAGAGAGACAGAGAGAGAGAGCAGAGAGAGAGAGACAGAGAGAGAGAGAGAGACAGAGAGAGACAGAGAGAGAGAGAGAGAGACAGACAGAGAGAGAGAGACAGAGAGAGAGAGAGAGAGAGAGACAGAGAGAGAGAGAAGACAGAGAGAGAGAGAGAGACAGAGAGAGAGAGAGACAGAGAGAGAGAGAAAGACAGAGAGAGAGAGAGAGACAGAGAGAGAGAGAGACAGAGAGAGAGAGAGAGAGATAGAGAGAGAGAGAGACAGAGAGAGAGAGAGAGAGAGACAGAGAGAGAGAGAGAGACAGAGACAGAGAGAGAGAGAGAGAGAGAGGACAGAGAGAGAGAGAGAGAGACAGAGAGAGAGAGAGGAGAGAAAGAAAAAGAGAGTGAGAGAGAGCAAAAGAGAGAAAGCATGAATCCTTAACACAGAGTCATAAAAGATTACAGCATGGAAACAGGCCCTTCAGCCCAACCTGTCCATGCTATCCCTTTTTTAAAACCCCTAAGCTAATCCCAATTGCCCACATTTGCCCCATATCCCTCTATACCCATCGTACCCATGTAACTGTCTAAATGCTTTTTAAAAGAGACAGTCAGCACAGTTTTGTGAGTGGAAAATCATGTCTCACAAATTTGATTGAGTTTTTTGAAGGTAGATGAGGGCAGTGCAGTTGATGTTGTCTCCATGGACTTTAGCAAGGCCTTTGACAAGGTACCACATGGCAGGTTGTTGGATAAGGTTAAATCTCACAGGATCCAGGGTGAGGTTGCTGAATGGAGACAAAATTGGCTTCTTGACAGAAGCCAGAGGGTGGTTGTAGAGGGTTGTTTTTCAAACTGGAGGCCTGTGACCAGCCTCAGGGATCAGTGCTGGGCCCACTGTTATTTATCATTTATATTAATGATTTGGGTGAGAATATAGGAGGCATGGTTAGTAAGTTTACATATGACACCAAGATTGGTGGCACAGTGGACAGTGAAGAAAGTTATCTCCAATTGTAACGGGATCTTGATCAATTGGGCCAGTGGGCTGACCAATGGCAGATGGAGTTTAATTTAGATAAATGCGAGGTGATGCATTTTGGTCGACGGAACCAGGGCATTTTGCCTAGGCAGAGGGATCTGGGCGTACAGGTACACAGAGTATTGATAGGCAGAGGGATCTGGGCGTACAGGTACACAGAGTATTGATAGGCAGAGGGATCTGGGTGTACAGGGACACAGAGTATTGATAGGCAGAGGGATCTGGGTGTTCAGGTACACAGAGTATTGATAGGCAGAGGGATCTGGGCGTACAGGTACACAGAGTATTGATTGGCAGAGGGATCTGGGTGTTCAGGTACACAGAGTATTGATAGGCAGAGGGATCTGGGCGTACAGGTACACAGAGTATTGATAGGCAGAGGGATCTGGGCGTACAGGTACACAGAGTATTGATTGGCAGAGGGATCTGGGTGTTCAGGTACACAGAGTATTGATAGGCAGAGGGATCTGGGCGTACAGGTACACAGAGTATTGATAGGTAGAGGGATCTGGGTGTACAGGTACACAGAGTATTGATAGGCAGAGGGATCTGGGCGTACAGGTACACAGAGTATTGATAGGCAGAGGGATCTGGGTGTACAGGTACACAGGTTACTGAAAGTGACAATGCAGGTGGAGAAGGTAGTCAGGAAGGCATACGGCATGCTTGCCTTCATCAGCCGGGGGCACTGAGTTTAAAAATTGGCAAGTCATGTTGCAGCTTTATAGAACCTTAGTGAGGCCGCACTTGGAATATAGAGTTCAATTCTGGGTCACCCACACTACCAGAAGGATGTGGAGGCTTTGGAGAGGGGACAGAAAAGATTTACCAGGATGTTGCCCCTGGTATGGAGGGCATTAGCTCTGAGGAGAGGTTGGAGAAACTTGGTTTGTTCTCACTGGAGGTTGAGGGGGAGACCTGATAGAAGTCTACAAGATGATGAGGGACAGAGTGGATAGTCAGAAGCTTTTCCCCCCCAGGGTGGAAGAGTCAATTACTGGGGGGGGGACAGGTTTAAGGTGCGAGGGGCAAGGTTTAAAGGAGATGTACGAGGCAGATTTTTTACACAGAGGGGGGTGGGTGCCTGGAACTCGCTGCCGGGGGAGGGAGTGGAAGCGGATACGATAGTGAGTTTTAAGGGGCGTCTGGACAAATCCATGAATAGGATGGGAATAGAGGGATACGGTCCCCGGAAGGGGAGGGGGTTTTAGTTCAGTCGGGGGCAGCATGGTCAGTGCAGGATTGGAGGGGCCGAAGGGCCTGTTCCTGTGCTGGAATTTTCTTTGTTCTTTGATCATCTTGTATAACCTCAATCCGCTTTCTCCTTGTTCTTTTCAATTCCAGAGAGTATGGGCCTAAACTGTTCAATCTCTCCTCGTACAACAAGCCCCTCATCCCCGGAATCAATCTAGGGATTTGATTGGATTTGATTTATTATTGTCCCGTGTATTGGGATACAGTGAAAAGGATTGTTCCTTCTGCACTATACAGACAAAGTATACCGTTCATAGAGAAGGAAAGGAGAGGGTGCAGAATGTAGTGTTACAGTCACAGCGAGGGTGTAGAGAAAGATCAGCTTAATGCGAGGTAGGTCCATTCAAAAGTCTGACAGCAGCAGGGAAGAAGCTGTTCTTGAGTCAGTCGGTACGGGACCTCAGACTTTTGTATCTTTTTCCCGATGGAAGAAGGTGGAAGAGAGAATGTCCGGGGTGTGTGTGGGGGGGGGGGGTCCTTAATTATCCCGGCTGCTTTTCCCCGAGGCAGCGGGAAGTGTAGACAGAGTCAATGGATGGGAGGCTGGTTTGTGTGATGGGATTGGGGGCTACATTCACCACCCTTTTGTAGTTCCTTGCGGTCTTGGGCAGAGCAGGATCCCAGACCGAGCTGTGATCCAACCAGAAAGAATGCTTTCTATGGGGCATCTGTAAAAGTTGGTGAGAGTCCGTAGCGGACATGCCAAATTTCCTCAGTCTTCTGAGAAAGTAGAGGCGTTGGTGGGGCTTTCTGAACTGTTTTCACTACAATCCAGTAAACCTCCTGTGAACTGCCTCCAAGGCCATTCCTTCTTTCTTCAGATACAGGGTCCAAAACTCTACACAATACTCCAGGTGAGTCCTCAGTATTGCCTTGTATATTTGTAACAATACTTCCTCACCTTTATATTCGATTCCTTTCCCTATAAATGCCAACATTCCAGTTGCTTCCTTTATTATTTGCTGTACCTGAGTGCTACTTTTCTGTCACTGATGGACCAAGACAACCAGATCCCTCTGCACCAGGGCATCCTGAAGTCTCTTCCCATTTAGGTAATAAGTCAAGGTCCCACTTTTTCTGACCAAAATGCACACTTACCCACATTAAACTCCATATAATCCACCTAACTTCATCTTTGGACACTAAGGGGCAATTTAGCACGGCCAATCCACCCTAACCTACACATCTTTGGACACTAAGGGGCAATTTAGCACGGCCAATCCACCCTAACCTACACATCTTTGGACACTAAGGGACAATTTAGCACGGCCAATCCACCCTAACCTACACATCTTTGGACACTAAGGGACAATTTAGCATGGCCAATCCCCCGAACCTACACATCTTTGGACACTAAGGGACAATTTAGCATGGCCAATCCACCCTAACCTACACACCTTTGGACACTAAGGGACAATTTAGCACAGCCAATCCACCCTAACCTACACATCTTTGGACACTAAGGGACAATTTAGCATGGCCAATCCACCCTAACCTGCACATCTTTGGACACTAAGGGACAATTTAGCACGGCCAATCCCCCGAACCTACACATCTTTGGACTCTAAGGGACAATTTAGCACGGCCAATCCACCCTAACCGACACATCTTTGGACACTAAGGGACAATTTAGCACGGCCAATCCCCCCTAACCTACACATCTTTGTCCTGTGGGGAGGAAACCAGAGCACCCGGGGGAAACCCACGCAGACATGGGGAGAATGTGCAGTCTCCGCACAGACAGTGACCCGAGCCGGGAATCGAACCTGGGTCCCTGGCGCTGTGAGGCAGTCGTGTAACCCATTGTGCCACATGTGAATGGGGGCGAAAGTTGCCCAGTTCCACCCCGAGTTGGATAGCAGACCCTCCGAATATCGCTGCGTGGACATACTGAGTTGAAGAGAAAGTAGTGTGCTAATTTTGAACATTGCTGACTAATCTGTTCCAGTCCTTGTGGCTTGTGATTGAGACCATCCCTTCCTGTCCTCCTTTCACTTTCGTATCCTGTTTGTTTGGGCTTTGTGACTTGTACTCCGCAGGATGTTGTCTGACTTCCAGGGAAGAGCCACGGGGTCGGGGAGGAGTCGCACCGCTGCCATCGTGTTCTCGGTGCCAGGGAGGGTGGGGTGTGGACACTGAAGGTGGACCCCGGGGATTGCTAGTGGAGCACACTGTGTGGTGTCTCCTCTATTGGAAGGTCAGGGGTGGTGATGTTCGCTGATGATTACACAATGTTTCGTACCATTCGCCACTCCTCACACACTGAGAAACACCCCATTTCCAAACGCAGCGAGAACTGGACAAGATCCCAGGGTCACAAATAATGTTCACGCCACACACACGAGCACCCAAACAATATCTCCCTCCAACAAGCCAGCAAAATCAACGCAACCCCCACGCACCCCCGGACATTCTCTCTTCCACCTTCTTCCATCAGGGAAAAAGATACAAAAGTCTGAGGTCCCGTACCGACCGACTCAAGAACAGCTTCTTCCCTGCTGCTGTCAGACTTTTGAATGGACCGACCTCGCATTAAGCTGATCTTTCTCTACACCCTCGCTGTGACTGTAACACTACATTCTGCACCCTCTCCTTCTCTATGCTGTGGTATTAAACAGGATTACAGGGTATTGGGCTAATGGAAGGACTCTTGATAGTGTTGACGAGCAGAGAGATCTCGGGGTACATGTGCATAGATCCCTGAAAGTTGGCACCCAGGTTGATAAGGTTGTTAAGAAGGCGTACGGTGTGTTAGCTTTTATTGGTAGAGGGATTGAATTTCGGAGCCGTGAGGTCATGTTACAACAGTACAAAACTCTGGTGTGGCTGCACTTGGAGTATTGTGTACAGTTCTGGTCGCCGCATTATAAGAAAGATGTGGAGGCATTGGAAAGGGTGCAGAGGAGGTTTACCAGGATGTTGCCTGGTATGGTGGGAAGGTCTTATGAGGAAAGGCTGAGGGACTTGAGGTTATTTTCATTCGAGAGAAGAAGGTTATGAGGTGACCTAATTGAGGCATACAAGATGATCAAAGGATTGGATAGGGTGGACAGTGAGAGCCTTTTACCTCGGATGGTGATGGCTAACACGGAGGGGACATAGCTTTAAATTAAGGGGTGGTAATTATAGGACGGATGTCAGAGGTAGGTTCTTTACTCAGAGGGTAGTAAGGGCGTGGAATGCCCTGCCCAGCAGTTGTGGACTCGCCAACTTTAAGGGTGTTCGAATGGTCAGTGGATAGGCATATGGATAAGATTGGAATAGTTTAGGTTAGAGGGTCATTAGATTGGTTCCACTGGTCGGCGCAACATCGAGGGCCGAAGGGCCTGGACTGCGCTGGAATGTTCTGTGTTCTATGAACGGTATGATTTGTCTGTACAGCGCGCAAGAAACAATACTTTTCACTGTTTGCTCATACAGGTGACAATAATAAATCACATCAAAAAGAGAGGATCTAACCAACTCCACCTTGGCAGTCAAAGGCACTGACCATCACCGAATCCCCCCCCCCCCCCGGCACACCCCCACCTCGCTATCCACATCCCGGGGGTTACCACTGACCATCACTGAATCCCCCCCCCCAACTATCAATATCCCGGGGGTTACCACTGACCATCACTGAATCCCCCCCCCCAACTATCAATATCCCGGGGGTTACCACTGACCATCACTGAATCCCCCCCCCCCCGGCTATCAACATCCCGGGGGTTACCACTGACCATCACTGAATACCCCTCCCACCCCGGTTACCATCTGCCCACACTGAATCCCCCCCCAACTATCAACATCCCGGGGGTTACCACTGACCATCACTGAATCCACTCCCCCCCACTATCAACATCCCGGGGGTTACCACTGACCATCACTGAATCCCCCCCCCCACTATCCACATCCCGGGGGTTACCACTGACCATCACTGAATCCCCCCCACTATCAATATCCCGGGGGTTACCACTGACCATCACTGAATCCCCCCCCCCCCCCCGGCTATCAACATCCCGGGGGTTACCACTGACCATCACTGAATCCACTCCCCCCCACTATCAACATCCCGGGGGTTACCACTGACCATCACTGAATCCCCCCCCCCCTATCAACATCCCGGGGGTTACCACTTGACCATCACTGAATCCCCCCCCCAACTATCAAC